>NW_028295991.1:0-25825 GCF_964197995.2 Scardinius erythrophthalmus
CAGTTTTCCTGAATAGTCTTTCTAGGCGGCAATTCTCAGTTTTCATTGTTCGAAGTTCAGGAGTGAACCAGGGTGAGGCACGAGTAGATGGAACCAGTCTAGTTTTAACAGGAGCATGCCTCTCAAGTATTTGAGAAAAAGCATTATTATAAATACTGCAGATTTCTGATGGACAGTTAGATATTAAACATTCTGACAAGGTAGAATCCCTTATTGAAACAGAGAAAGAAGATGGATTCACAGAATTGATTTTACAATAGGTGAGTATTTTCTTCAGTGGTGAGATATTGGAAAACTAAAACTGAAGTTTATGAGTTTGTGAACTGAGAAAGCAAAATCAGAGTCACTAACAAGAATATTATATAAGCCAGATGTGCATATGAGGTCCAGTATATGACCCTTGGAGTGAGTAGCACAAGTTGCATGTTGAGTTAAGTTGAAACAGTCCAGCACAGACATCAATTCTTTGCATTGTGCAGCGTTTTCATGTATATTAAAAATCACCAAGCAGAATAGCAGATGAATGACTACCACAGACAAGAGTAAGAAACTCACTAATCTCAGAGAAAAAGTCAAAGGGAAATGTTTGGCCTGTCATTTTCAGTGCTAGGTATTCAAATGCTGCAACATCATGAAACTCGATCTTGGATATTTTAATAGTCTCACCACAAACTACAGCCAGCCCTCCACCTCTACGATGAAGACGCGGTTGAGAGATGTACCCAGGTAGCGTTAATAGGTTCAAGTTGAAAAGGTCATTAGGCACCTGCCAGGTTTCCGTCAAAAGTAGCATGTACAAGTTTGTGTCAATGATTATGTCATTCAACACTGTTGAATCAGTTAAATAGCGAGTGTTCAACAGTCTTGAAGATGTGCGTCTACAGGTTCCGAGGTTGGGATCAAAACGCAATGATCTTAGATTTCCAAAGTTGATAAGTCGATTTTCCTGCTGTGTTTTACCCAAAGCACAGGTGTTGATACAGACAACCGGAATATTATTTGAAGACGAGCAGTGATAAATCCGAAGTTTCTTCCATGAACGGTGCGTGTAGCGAGGTTGGCGTAAAACTCCAAGTTGTTCACAGAACCAAGCGGAACGATCCTTTTAATGTTCTGAGTTGAGCAGCAGAAATTGTAAATCCATTTCAGGAAAAGTAATTTGATTAACGCCATCCAAAAAGCACAAAAAGACAAAAAAATAAAAATAAACCTACAAGTGGATACGCAACGACTGCGTAGAAAACTGTGGATCAGCACTGACGTGAACTGTTTAGAACGATTCAGTCTGATTTGATGAACTGGTTCGACCGGTTTACTAAAATAATTCACTGTAAAGAACACACAGACTACTTTATTAAAGGAACGAAAACCATAACCGAACTTAGTTAATGCGTTAATGTCAACCGACAAACAGAACTGAAAACACAGGCAGATAAATACACAGGCAAACATGAATAATTAATGACACAGCTGGACAGAATAATGAAATCAAATTAGTTCCCATAGTGACAAACTCAGGCGAGAACTAGAAACAATCAATCAATCTATCAATCTATCAATCTATCTATCTATCTATCTATCTATCTATCTATCTATCTATCTATCTATCTATCTATCTATCTATCTATCTATCTATCTATCTATCTATCTATCTATCTATCATCGTAATAATGTATGATTTGAATGTATGTGAAAACTGCTGCTTCTGTGTAGATGAGAGAATCAAAGTGTATGCACGTTGTGCACACGCTACATTGATTATGGCCAAGCATGCGCCCTTAAAATAGCATATGAATAACATGCGCAATGCATGGCAGACTAGGTTTTTCCTGGTCAGTGGTGGAATTGTTTTCTAAACCTGCAAAATAGCACCAGGGAACGTTTGCGCCGAAACACGCCTCCTCTTTGCGCTGAACCGCCCTCAGGAGCGCAAGTGTATTTCCTCGTTTACCGACGTGCGTCTGTGGAGGGAAAAGTCCGCTGTGCGCGGGTGCAAAATAGGAATGATACATGCGTCGGTGTACAAAGTCAATTGCGCTGGGTTCAAGATAGGGCCTTATGCATTCAATCTATACTGTTTCATCGCCATCTAATGGCCTGGTAGCAGAATACAGCATTTTTAGCCGTTTTCACAGATCCGTGTGAATGTGGATGGTTTTGACAATGGTGTCATCTGTATGCGGAAAACTCAAAGTAAAAAGTTCTCCCTCTTAAGAATATCGTTGTTGTGTGAACATACCCTGAAAGTCCATGAAAATGCAACACTGATTGCTAATGTCTTTAGTTGATGTTATATGACTGGCAAACTTTCTAAAGGCAAGCTTTGCAGTATAAAAATGACTGTGGTGTTTTATTCAGACAGTTACCTCCTCTAAATGTGCTGGAACTGCACACTACACTTTTAAAATGTGCTCTGGGATCTCAAAATATACATGTTAAATGATATTCATAAGGTCAGCCGTGGATAATCTTAAATAGAACATGCTTTATGCACTGCAATATTCTCAATTATGCCTGCAGAACTGAGAGAATGTCAATGGAGCTACACTGTAATTTTTGATCATCCTGAATAGCAATGTAGTCTGTACTTATGGAACAAATGATCCTTCTCAGATTTCAGGGGGCAGGAAAAAAAACTTATAAGATTGTTTATGCCATTGTCATTATGATAAAACCTATTATTTCTGGTATGCCACCATGCACCTGTTTTAATACGTCCATGACTGACTCTGCCAATGTCTTCTTTGCAAGTTTGCTGCCAAGTGTGTTGCATTTAAGATGTGATATTAATGACCACAACAGAGTGTGAATTTATATACTTAACCTAACAGTCAAACTAGGCCAAATGTAACTTGCTTCTGTGTAAACAGAGATATTTTATATTTAAAAAAAAAAAAAAGTTAAATAATTTTTAGTGGCAGTCTATTACTGATACAGCTTGTAGAGCCACAGAACTGCATATGTAATTTACAATTATGGTTAGGATTTCATTTTCACTGCTGGACAACTTAAGTGAATATCCTGAATATGTTCCAAAAAGAACAACTTTTCAAAGGATTTGCTAATGTCTGTTGTTTTAATTTTCCATTTTACTGTTATGTCCCTGAAGGAACCCCTGAATCTCATAGTGCAACAACAGATCTAATCAGCGAAACTGTTTGCAGCTAAAGTGATCCTTCTGTACATGTGCGCCCTCAAAAGATTAACACATTTAGACACTGACAGTTTCTTCGAGCCATTGTTACATGTGAATTTCTAAAACTGCCAGTTAGCTGACATGAAGACTGTAGGATAAGAAAGCTTCAAGGCCTCTCTTGGTAGCACTATTCTCCAGAATAACATTTGGCAGTGTGGAGAAAATATCATTGCTTTCAGCAAGTAGAAGCAGTGAGAAGTAATTTATTATAATATTTGCATAGCTCTGGTTATAGTTTACTAGTTTACAAGATTTAATATTTTATGTTTATATTAAAAAATGTTGTTAAGTTAAAAAATATTAATAAATAAATAACTTTAAACAATTTTATATGCTCAAACTACATATATGAAAATGTAGAAATGAGCCTACAGTTTTTTGTTAATATTTTGAATTCAAGTTTTAGTAATTTTATTGTGTTTTTGACATTTTAGTGGATTTTTTAAGTACGTTTTAGTTAAAATGGGCTTTCAAGAAAACTTAGCTGCCTATACAGTAGAAAGGCGAAACAAATCAGTACTACCTGATTAGAGGAAACGAAAAGAGGCTGTTGTGTTCCCTTTTGCCAAATAGGTAGAAAAACTTCAAGACCCATAATGCACTGGGCATGCTGCCGTCCAAGGCCACTCCCACCAGTCTACGAGAGTCAAATCCTGCCTTGCTTTAGTAGGAAATACTTGTTAGTCAATGTTAGTCATAATGGCGTCAACTTGTATTTTTCCCGGGTGCGAGAATTCAAAAGTAAAAGTTTAGCGGAAGTGAATTACCGTTGGTTTCCAGTGAAGGATCGAGCGCATTGTAGCTAGTGGCTAAAGGCTGCAAAGAATTGTATACGGAGAGAACGCCGCGCTGGAAAACCTGAAAAACCTCAGTGTTTGTAGTCAACATTTGAGTATGGGGTCTCTGCGGGAACAAAAGTGGACATTTCTAAATTTGTAGGTGTTTTCAAACTGTTGGGTGTTTATAAATCTTGCAATGAAAATGATGCCCTTCACCCGACCCCACCCCTATAAAATACCCCTCTGTTTATGACCTCACCCACTGATCTGGTACTGTAACTCCTATTACTGTCCTGCAGAGACCTATATTTGTGACATTTCAAACTGGATTTCAAACTGGACGTCAGTTCTGTCAGTTCTTGGTCCAGGTAACACAGCAATGTTAATTTCGTTAATGAAAACTACCCAGTCTTTTCAAGTCAAGTCAAGTCACCTTTATTTATATAGCACTTTTTACAATACAGATTGTATCAAAGCAGCTTCACAGTGATAACATGAAAATAATTCAACAAAGTTTGTTTAAAAAATTGCGTCATCATCCACCTTAAAGGACAAGTTCGGTATTTTACACTTAAAGCCCTGTTTACAGATCGTTTCTGATGAAATAGAACGGTTAAGATTAAATTTTGGACAAATGCTGCTGGCCCGAGAATTTTAGGTTTATTTCGCTTTCCCTGCCCACAGTAGACTGGTTGCATAGGTGCACTGGGACAATCCTTCCTAAAATGCATTAAACTTTCGTTTACAAAGACGTGAAACTCACCGAGTGGTCAGGGGTGTTCACTGATATGCTCACACAAAAATCGCTTAAAAAGATGCTTTTCAACAGGTGTTTTACCATTTGTTGTAAAACTGTGGACCTATTTTTCCAAACGCCTCACACCCATAGATTCTTCCGTTGAGAGCTTGAATAATAGACACTCCAGCCAAGTTGGTGGCGATAATGCACCTTTGCAAGCAAACCACTGGCATTTGTTTGCGATCTGCCGTAAAAAAAAAAAAACACAAGAAGAAGAAGAAGAAGAAAACAACCCCATTTCAGTTTCCACGGCGGAGTAATACCGTGCCTCACATCACATCCAATTCAAGTCAATGGAGTTGGACAAAAACTACGATAAAACCTGTTGGAAAGCATCTTTTGCAGCGATTTTTGTGTGAGCATATCAGTGAACAACACTGACCACTCGGTCTTTGTAAACGAAAGTTTAATGCGTTTTAGGAAGGACTGTTCCAGTGCACCTATACACCCATTCTAGAGGTTTTGGGGAAAGTGAAAGAAACCTAAAATTCTCGGGACAGCAGCATTTGTCCAAAATTTAATCAGACTAAACGATCTGTAAACAGGGCTTTAAGTGTAAAATACCGAACTTGTCCTTTAAGTAAGGCAGATCAATACTATTGTTGAATATTAAATGTCCCCAGCTTAGCAAGCTAAAAGCCATGGCAACAGTGGCAAGGAACCAAAACTCATCAGGTGACAAAATGGAGAAAAAAACCTTGGGAGAACCCAGGCTCAGTCGATGGCCATTTCGTTGAGGATCAGTGCCGATGGCTGTCGTGTCGATGAGGCCTTCACAGGGCTGATGAGGCTGGCACTTTAGGGATGCGTTGTGGATGGGTCCAGGCGCAGGTCCACCATCTGATCTGGATACGGCCTGAATCCGGCTGACTTCAGTAAACCTTGGCATAAACAGAAAGACTAACATTAGGGTCAAGTCAAGTCAAGTCAAGTCAAGTTTATTTATATAGCGCTTTTCACAACACAGGTTGTATCAAAGCAGCTTCACAGTAATAAATTAGAACAATACATCAATGTTTGTTTCTAGTGGAACGTCTACGTTCGGTAATGCTGATCAATAGTATCGTTGATTGATTAATTAAATTAAATATCCCCAAATATCCCCAAATAGGGTAAATATCCCCAAATAGGGTAAATGCCTTAATCCCTTAATGGAAAAGGTGTGACTGCAGTCTAAGTGGAAGAAAGGGGTACCAGGGGATACGGCACTCAGAAAACTACTGAACTAAGGAAAAGGGATATGTAGAATTTAGGGCTGTCACTTTTGTGAAAAAATCCTGTTCGATTTTTGAGACATAAGTGTTCATTGAATCGATTGTAAAATCGAAAATTGAAAAATAAAACGCCATATATGGGCAAATCCGCGGACAACTAACAGGACGAACGTAAAGAGGGCGCGCCGCGCCTGACGCGCACAAGTCAGCAATATTTCTGATGATTTATTGGCGTGAAGTTTCGCGCACAATGACTAGTGCAACATTCTCGAAAAGCAATAAGCAGAGTGGACTGCCGTAGCAGCATATATGATAAACATTACCTCATTCTTCAACATGGCTGTGTTTACAGTTAGAACGTAGAATTAGAATTAGCACGACGTACGTGTGCTATCTGGGAAATGTCAAACAAATTTCGCCTACGTAGGCGATTGTAGACCGTAGCCCGAATCTGTATCTGAATGCATGAGACTGTCTGAATACCGGGAAAATTCACAGTTTTGTAGTAAAAAGAGACACATTATGCAGAAGGATCATTTGCTGTTATGCGTGTTTGTCGGAGCCTGCAGCTGCAAATGACGCGCTTTCGCTGCGGGCATAACATGACGAGCTGGACGCGCTCCGAGAAAAGACTGTTAAAATCGATTCCCTATTTTCGTTTTCGAAACTTGCATTGGTTGGTCCGATCGATTGTGCAATCGATTTTCGAACGTAAAGTGACAGCCCTAGTAGAATTGCACAAGTGCTACTGCTAAAGAGTGCAGTTTAATTGAACTGGCCTAGAGAGAACAATTATAATGACATTTTTAATAAAGACTACATATAAATAGCTAACAAAATTAATGACGGTAACTGCAGTTTGACAAAAAGAAATGACTAAAAGTTGACAAAAAATGCAATGACACTTCTTCAACTAAAACTAGACTAAAATGTGACTAAGACCAATAAGCATTTTTGTCTGAAGATGAAGACTAAGACTAAATCCAAAATGGCTGCCAAAATTAAAACTATAACACGGAGAACAAGTTAACATTGTTCATTTACATTTACTACCGACATATGTAACAACGCAAAGCGGGTTGAAAAGTTACATTTTAAACTAAATGAAAATAAGAAATGTTGCCTTGGCAACCAGCTGGAATACAAGTTATTATTACTTCTAGAATTTGTTTCGAGTAATGCCATTTTATTATGGTTTTATTTTAATTTTTTATTCATAATAATATTTCTGTTGTTTCACTGTAGCAAAGAAATTTTGATTATTTTATTTCCAGGGGTAAGGTTTCATTTTGTTTTTCAATATTTCTATACTGTAGACTGAGGTTTTGGCATTTACTGTCAACATCTTTACAAACTGCTCTGTGCTGGCAGGATGAAGTTGTTGATCTGTGCTCTAAAGAGCTGATGTGAGTTTGTATGATGTACTGACCTGTTGCCGCGGCCCTTGGGGCCCCGTGGAGAGATCAGAGACAGAAAGATGGTTTTACTGGCCCCTTACTGAGCAGCAGGTCCTCTCCATATATGTGTGTGTGTGTGGAAGAAACTTGCTGACATCCTACAGACAGATCTCTGATAAGAGCGGTAGAGAGATTGGCTACATCTCAGGTGGTTGCATTTCAGAGGGGTCACCATAACTGACATGGGCAACAAATATGGGTATATTGAGTATGCATTTGCTTATCAGGAACACACACTCACGAATGAACAACTTTCTTTTAGTCGGTAATATCCTCTTAGTATCACACACACACACACACACACACACACACGATGTGCTCAGGCCACCTTGCGAGGACCCTGCCTCGAGGGGCCTCAGAGCACTGAATCCCCCTGTGGTTCTTGGCTAATCCCTTCCCAGGTTAATACAACTATGACCTCCTCCAGCTCTGCCTGGTCTGATCCTATCTGCTCTCTCTCTGGCCAAAGTGGACTTCAGTTGATTTCAAAGCTCTGCCACAGCAGTAATAAAACCCAGAGGCGAAGCGCAGAGCGGCAAGACCAATCTGATAGCAGGAAAGACGGCCGTTTGCCACGTCCTCTGAGTCTTATTGCAGTCATTTTTTGGGAGTTAGCAGTATATGATTTTTGGGCAAAGGGGTTAGAGTGAATTTGCTGCACTTTAGACTGTTTTTATTCCTCTTGGGGGGTGTAAGGAGTTGGTACAATACATTTAAGACTGTTTATTACTTTAAAGCTACAGTGTGTGATTTTTGTGTGGCTGACAGCATCAAATAAAACTGTAAAAATAATAAAAGATGATTCTCAGATGCATCGTGATTCTCTCTTTAACGATTCTGAATTGATTCTGAAGTTTCTGAGTTATTAATACTGGGGGTATACAATAGGGTTTGGTGAAAAACAAACTTTTGTCCACGGCAGGCGTTCAGGAGCAGACATCTCTCCTCTACGTGAAGTTCTGGGAGTCTCCCGCATATTGATGGCGGCTCCCTGACGACCCACAAATGATATGCAATATCCCGGAAATTAAGCTAGAGAGAAAGAGAAGCCTCGTTTACCTGGTATTAAAATGCGCTTTCTGTGATCTGATCACAAGTGGTCAGCCAAGACGCATTACCATTTACACATGGTATTATCATGAGTTTAAAATGCGTCTCCTGTGACACTTGCTTTTGGAGACACTCCCCTCTTATTTCTTCACACATTTCACATCACTTTCAATTTCGACACACAAACAAATCCATGTTATGCGGCATACACTAATATAATATAATATAATATAATATAATATAATATAATATAATATAATATAATATAATATAATATAATATAATATAATATAATATAATATAATATAATATAATATGATGTGATGTGATGTGATACGACACGACACGACAATATACTACCCGGCAAAAAAATATACTACCCGGTTTGGATTTGCATAGACAAATGCTTAAGAGTCTATGATTAGATCATAATTGCTGTGATTATTATGTTTCTAGCATCTTACAGTATATGTTTGGCAACAGATCTTCTAACTCTAATTGATGTAGTGTGTTAGTCTGGCTATCACCAAAATCAAATCGCTGGCAGATCAGGCTGGAAGTGTGTAGCTTTTCATTTTTTAAACAACCATGTAGAAGACACATCATGGCCATATTCCAAAATGACAATATCAAGATTCATCAGGCTCAAATTGTGAAAGAAAAGTTAGGAGGAAGCATTAAGAATCATTTTCACTCATGAATTGGCACCTCTGAGTCCAGATCTTAAATTCATTGAAAGTCTTGGGATGTGCTGGAGGAGACTTGCATTGGACTCTTGCATTGTCAATACAAGATCTTGACCAAACATTGATGCACCTCCCTCCCAACAATACTTTCACGGTAACACTTTATAATAACGTTCAGTTGTAAGTCATTTATAAGTGGTTAGTTAATGATGAACTAATCATTTACAAAACATTTATAAATGATTAGCAAGTGATATACTAACATTTTATGTATGTTTTGTAAATTGTGTTACAAGTCATTTACAATTGATTAGTTAATGATTAACTAATCATTTACAAAAAAAAAAAATACTAATCATTCATAAATGATTAATTAGTGATATGTTCATTAATTTATGTGTTTTGTAGATTCAGTTATAAATCATTTACAATTGAATAGTTAATGATTAACTAATCGTTTACAAAACATGACTATGTGTTTCATAAATGTTTAATAAGTGGTGTTACATTTTTTTGTATGTTTTGCTCACATCAGGTGCACAGTGGTTAAAGACTCCATGTGTTTCAGAGAAGACAACTGTCTATACCCTCACCAGTCAGCACTTACACTGCAGCACACACTACACCTGTTATACATGTGTAAACGCATGAATAAACAATTTATAACACTTTCTGCGTCTCCTAATCTAAAGTGTAAACTATTCATCACTTGTAAATGTCTTACACTTCATTTGTAGATTACCACTTCAAGAATAAAAAAGGCATAAGATCTACGAATGTATATGTAACACATTTACAAGTGATGAATAGTTTACACTTTAGATTAGGAGATGCAGAAAGTGTTTTAAATCATTTACAGCACTTTCTGCACCCTCTAATTGTTACATACAAACAAAAAAAACATTATTTATTAAACATTTATGAAACGCATATTCATGTTTTGTAAATGATTAATCAGTTACTAATCAGTTGTAAATGACTTATAACTGAATCTACAAAACATACATACAATAATTAACATATCACTTATTAATCATTTATGAATGCATAGTCATGTTTCGTAAATGATTAGTTAATCATTTACTAATCACTAGTAAATGACTTGTAACGGAATTTACAAAATATAATAATATATTGCCCCCGTATAAGTTATTGTTTTTTGGTGTGTATAACCTAATATATCTGAAAAACATAAAGCACTTTCAAATACTGAAAGCAGTTTTTGTTTATTGCTTGTAATGTGTTCCTTTGTTCCACTTTATTACTTCATGTCTGTTTGTATGTTTTAAATCGATATTTAGTTTGTTAATAATGCTTAACATATAATTGTTTTGATATATTCTAGATTTATTAGTACTTTGTAAAAATATTACAAATTAATAACCAATTTAATGAAATTCAAGACATAACATTGAAAAAGTCATTAATTAATAAGATATGTTTCTGTGTATATAAATTCTGTGTGTTGAACCTTACTGTTCTTGAGCAACAAATCATCATAATTATAAACTAATGCTGTGATGCTGAAAAATCAGCTTTGACACCACTAAATTTTAAAATACATTCAAATAGTTATTGAGCTGTAATATTTCACAATATTGATGATTTTCCTGTAGTTTTATTCAAATAAATGCATGCCTTGGTGAGAATAAGATTTTTTAAATGTTCAAAAATCATAATTATTACAAATGTTTGACCAGTAATGTATACTTAACCTGTTAGCTGTTGTATTAACTAGTGCCATGGTCTGGGTGAATACTCGATTCTGATTGGCTGCAGGGTGTCCATTAAAAAGTGATAGAGGACACCTAGTAAATAAACCATCAGGCGTAACCAGGGAAACCAAGTTATTGTTTGTAAAAACTTTAGATTTCAACTGTAAAACTAATTAAAATATAAACTAATGTTTTAAAAATGTGTTATTTGGCAAGTGACCATGGTATAAGCGGGTTAATGCCCTTCGAGGTGTCCATTGTCAGGTATTAATGGACTTCGCTGCGCGTCGGACGGTTCACGCCTCGTCGTCGTCCATTAATACCTGACAATGGACACCTCGTCGGGCATTAACCCGTACTTCTGGTACAGAACTTTATTGTAAAGCATTCCCATTGTGACACCTGTTTAATCATTACTCAACAAGTGACTATAAGTTAATAAATCACTTCAGGGATAATAGTTGGCATGGCAGTTGGATTTAAACAGCATGCATTAATGCCTCTTATTTATTTATTACATAAACCATGTTAAGTGCAACATTGTCAATTCAAGCTTTGAGCCTATGCACAATAACGAAGATTTTGAAGACACACACAACAGATAAAGCTTTTGGTTCTGTGAGCCTCTGGCTAACTGGCATGTTTGTGTGCCCATTTATGCCATGTGGCACCCCGGGCACAATTACTTTCCATGTGGCACTGTCATCTATGTTGACATGGGCACCAGTGCAATCTCCTCGGTGGAAGCCCCGTGTGAAAGCCAAAACGGGTTTGACATGGGATGTGCTCGGAGGATTTGCCCCGCAACTGTTGAAGAGTGTTACATGGATAGCAATATTCATTTGAAACTTTTGCTATCCTAGATTTTTACAATTGCAGCACTAAGCTCAACAGCTTTGGGTATTATTCAAATGAACCTCCCCTTATATAACCTTGCTGATGATAGAAGAAAGACTCTAAGACCTTCTAGTCAAGGAGGAATTGCAGTTTTATTATGTTTTCAAAATACTGTCAGATGAAATTAGGCCATGCCGTCTACTGTGCTTTTTTATGATACCTAAATAAGGAGTTCTGACTGTCCAGGAGGATGTTTTCAGACTCTTATAGCGTCGCAAGTAATCTAGTCGTTATATTTATAGGTCTCACAAAAACACTGGTCCCATGTTGCACTTATGGACACTATTGTTTTAACAAGGAGAGTTAATGAGCTATTACTAATTTAGAAGATTTTGAGGTTTGAAGTGAAACATCAGGTTGATTTTAAAAAAAAGATCAATTTTGTCCAGGGAACGTGCACTTGATTTTGATGGTGATTTTTAGTAACCCACTTTAGCATACTTTTAAAAACTTTAAAAGTACTAATTCTGGGGATTACGAAAAGAAAAGAATATACTTAAGTGTGAACTGAAGATAATGTTTATGACACTTAAAACAATATAAATATATTTGTAAATTAAGGCAAGTGTGCATCTAAAATAGAAGTGATCCATTTTATACACGGATAATCCTGTGTAAAATGTCAGTGATTCTGTATAAATATGAAAAGAGTAGGAAATTATATGCTGCGGTCACGGGTGGTTGCAGGAAGGCAGACGAAGACTAAGAATAAAGATCCAATATGAAGTTTAATGAGGTTAATACTAGCAATAAATAGACGGGAAGGGAAACACAAACTAAATGCAACATGCAAGCGAAGGAACAACTTAAGTGGTGAACACAAACGAGGATGATTTAGTAAACAGCTGGCACATATGACCTACTAATGACGGTGACCAAGGAGACAGGTGAGTGGCGGGAATCTGAACAAGGAAACACGTGACATTGAACAAAACTTAGGCTACGTTTATACGTGGCCGGTTATTTTCATAAAGGGACATTTCACCCTCTCCGTTTTTCAGAAAAGTGTTCGTTTACACAAACCCGTGTATATGCCGTCAAGAGCATGCCACACCTGTAGGTGGCAGTGTAACGAGAAGCTCAAGCCCATGTTAGCCAATCAGAATCCCGAAAATATCGGTCACACCTTTGACGCAGTGCAAGTTCTGTCGCATACTGTGACGTTGACTGCCTAAAACTCAGTTTTTCTCAGTTTACATGCAAACGTACAAACAGAGTTTTCCAAAATCTCCACTCTGGCTGAAGTTTTTAGTAAGAATCGGTTTCAGAGGCGAATTCTCCGTTTGCGTGTAAACGAGGGGCACAACCGAAGGGAAATGTCTCTGTTTTTTAAAATAACCATGTATGTGTAAACGGCATATAAGGGTACGTTTACACGACAACGATATGCTTAAAACGGAGAAGTTTTTCCTTTGAGTTTTCAGCGTACAGACGACACCATTGTCAAAACGATCCCCATTTACACGGATCCACGAAAACGACTAAGATGCTGTGTTCTGCTGCCAGGCCATTAGATGGCGATGAAACACTATAGACTGAACACATAATACGCATGTGCATGACATCATCGTCTTCAGAGATTCACGTTTTTGTTGTTTACGCGGAGACCCGTGTTTACACTTTGAAACTCGTTTTCAAAAGTTTGCGTTTTCAGGCACCCAAAACGCTGTTGTCATGTAAATGAACGACCAAAACGCATAAAAAGTTTTATGTTTTTAGTTGAAAACGGTGTGGTGTAAACAGCCCCTAAACATAATGGTGACAGCTGCTCTGTCTGTGCAGGGTAACGAGAATTTGAAATGTGTGTGTGGATGTTTGATTGTCTGGATTTGTTGAGTTTCTGTGTTTCAATATGTCTAAGAAAAAAGGTTTTCAGTCAACATTACAATGCGACTGAATCATTCCAGTTGCTGTTGATGAACAGACTAACAGAAGAGAGCTGCTGTACAGGAGTCTGTCTGTACTGAAGGCTGCATAGTTCATTTGTTTTCTCTTGATCTGATATCTGCCAATCAAATGCCCAGAGAGCCACAGTTAGTGCTGGATTTAACGCTGGCCGCACAGATATCCATCAGGTGGATCCCACACCACATGGCGTAGTGCTCTGTTTGTGTGTGTGTGTGTGTGTGTGTGTGTGTGTGCGCATTTCAGGCCTGCCACTCTGTCTCTAGGGCAGATTACTGCTGCTGCCACGGTGCGCTGGAGAAATTGAGCGAATAAGGACCAGCGTTTGAGAAATGCTCACCTTATGTAGCATGGGAGGAGACAGATTCACTTGGGGGCTGTAGCACATTTGCCAGCCCTGTTTAGTTTATTATCGATGTGTGTGTGCGTGTGTGTCGATGTGTAGATGCCACTCATGCTGTTCACTCTCACTAGGTGGCCCTGAACACTATCTGAATTGCATCATAAGAATTAAAGTTGAGCATCTTACATCTTACAGAAATATGGGAGCAAGTAGATACTAGACACTTTGGAAGTAAACAGCAAAGACCACATGCGTTTATTTTGTGAGCTGCCCCTGGAAGAGCACAACATGCCATCTTTCACCGTCACCTCCGAGGGAGACGTGTTTACTGTTTACAGCATCTTTGATATCAGTCGCTCTCTTCGGCGAGGCCTGTTGTTGTCTCATCTGCTAATTGCTTCTTTTCTTGCTGCGCTCACATGCGCATACTAATGCATGTTAGCACTGATGGTGTGCGGTGGACTTTCCTCTTTCTGTTTTAATATAAATTCCAATGTTATTGTTAACTGAAAAATTATTATTATTTTTTTATTTATTTAAGCTATTAAAAGCTGGTTGAATACATAGGACAAGATGGTTATTGTCCCTTTTAAACTTAGTCTTAACTCTTTCCCCTCCAGCGTTTTTGAAAAAAAGTTGCCAGTCACCGCCATCATTTTTGATAATTTTCACAAAAGTTATATGGCCCCCCAGAATATTTTGTTGTATTAATATTTGAACATGCAATTTGTCAAAAGAAAGAACAGATCCTCTGTTTATTTATTTATTTATTTATTTTTTTGGTACCAAGTGTATCAACACTTGAATATGGGTAAGAGCAATTTTATTTGCAAATTGCATTTTTATCAAAGACTACATCTGGATCGTATTCAGAACGATGATCAAAACACAGATGGAGTAGATCGGGTACATCAACACCCCTACCTAACCTTGCACAGTCCTATAGCTCCTGGGTTGACATTTCATTCAGTAACATTTGGCAGTTTTGGCAATTTCTATGCTGGTTAATGTTGATGATCGCATTATTTTACATCTGCATATGCTTGCGTATAATATTGTTTGTTTCTGCTTCTTTTTCTCCTGTGTTTTGATCTGGAGATTTAGCACTCTTTCAGGAGTTGCATAATAGCGCCCACTACTGTATAACAGTGAAAACGAAAGCCTGAAATGGCGTTCTGCAGTAGTTTCTGTTTCTTTGATGGTTTGGTGCAGGGCTTGGCCATATTGTTCAAATATTGTTGTCAGTGTTAGATACATGTTGTTTCCATTGCATTTAGCTTGGAACTGGACTATGAATTGTTCAGCATTATTTAGAGTTCATTCATTTCCAACAGTTCAAATGAGGTTGAGGAGTGCAAACATTAGTGCATTTACATATTAAACAGCCAATCACAGCAATGTGAAGCCACTGCCTCCTCACACATTCCCGCCTACAGGATCTCAGTGGGAATGCATTAAGATCAAGGGAGGCAAAAGAGAAAATCTGGAATCGCTGTTGGACAATGTTACTACGCCATTTGATGTCACATCTTTTTTGCTGTTGACTATTCTAATCCAAATTTTTGAGGACACACACATAACTGGTGCACAAACACACTTGCAATCCCCCCTGGGCTGCATTTAGGTCAACTGGGATTTTCTGCAGACTGTAAATTCTGCCATGTCACACAGAGCCTTGTACTCTCTCTCTCTCTCTCTCTCTCTCTCTCTCTCTCTCTCTCTCTCTCTCTCTCTCTCTCTCTCTCTCTCTCTCTCTCTCTCTCTCTCTCTCTCTATATATATATATATATATATATATATATATTTGTCATCCACACTTTCTTGTTCCTCTTTCCAAACTGAGGCGACGTCAAGAACACATAGCTAAAAGATATAACACCACAGCACCGTCCTCCATCTTTATCCTTCTTTGTCATCTCAGAATGTGGACAGAGTGAAGAAACAGATGACTGAAAGTGTAAAGAAGGGAATGTTACTATCACGCTGCCTTAAAAGCTCAAGCATGAGGTGTGCAGTGCTTTACTGTAAGCCTTGATAATTGTGCACTTCCCCATGAATAATGGATTGTTTGTCAGATTACCTTTTTTTTTTTTTTTTGTAGATTCACACACTCCACAAGTGGAATTGATTTTACCTTGAATGGCATTCTGGTTCGTGTGTTCATGCATATCTATGTGTATGTTTGCTTATGGTGAATGGAGATTTGGCACTCTTGGACTTACGTGTATGATTGACTGTTTCTTAATGCATGCATGCTTGTAAACTTGCTCATGATCCACATGATGAATAAAAAAACTAACAAACAAACAGCATATTTCGAATGGTACAGCCTTGTCCATCAAAACATGAATGCGAAAATCTACAATGTCAAAGGAGGCTGCAGGATGCATGCCAGTGCACTGGGTCTTGTGACTGAAGTCAATGGGTTGAACAGAGAGATTTTTTGAAGTCAGAGAACTAAGAAGTCATAGCCACAGGGCACAGAGTCACAGTCTGCACTGGCCAAAGAGCCGATTACTAATGCATATGTATGAGAACCAACAACCGAAAAAGCAAACTCACAATATAAATGCAGAACTATTATCTGTAAACAGACCCTCATCTTGTCATGATCTCTTAGTTTACCATCATCTTTTCCTTCTTGTCTAAATGCAAAACTCATTTAATTGTAAATGACCACTAAACCATGGGACTTACGAGGCCATAACCTTTAGACTGAAGCCACTGTCTATTAAGAAGGTACTGAGTCTCCTGACTTACAGCGATATATGCCATATAGCAAAAATCAACTGCTTGATATAATGTCAAACTGTGAACTATATTATCGCCCAACTTTAATCTGCTAAATGTGACTGTAAAACATCAAGATATTAAAGTGCCCCTATTATGCTTTTTTGAATATTACTTTCATGCAGTGTGTAATATAGCTGTAAAAGGTCTGCAAAGTTGTAAAGATCAAAGTGCATGACAAATGAATTTGAATTCACATCTGAATTTCGTGTGGCGCATTCGCACAGGATAAGCGAAGCCTGTGATTTTACTCGAATTTACTGACTTATCTCCCGAATATGATGTCAATAGGCTATTGCTTGGAAATGTCTTGTCGATATAGGTCTAGCTGTATATATCATAAACAGAAGAATGTTCCCTACCGCATGCTGCTATAGGCCTACAGTACATGTCATCCATCTAATCATTCTTTTTATTTATGCTCTTCTGATGGTTTTCAGCTTTCCAGTTGTATTGTATAGCGTTATGACCTAGCACCCAAAATACTATCAAAACACTTAAACGCAGCCTCCATTCTTCACGAAAGATGGTTAAAAAGGCGCACAGGAAACAAAAACCTTGAAAAAAAATGTATACCACCCCGCCAAATCACAGAGATGCTGATTCGCACGGGACTAATATTATCACAGGACTTCTGTGTTTGGTGAAATATTTTTACTTTACAAATTACAGACATGGGCGATTCGCACGGGATTAAGATCACAGACAACCTCCGCAATTATTACAAATGACTAGAGGTCACCAGGTAATACTTATCGCGTGCGAATAGGGCTTTAGTTTGAAAGAGTTTGGTTTGTGTTGTCGACATGTTGAGAAGATGCTGTTTTTTTTTACTTGGATGCATATAAATTAGAGGTGGGCATAGATTAATTTTTTTAATCTAGATTAATCTAGATTAATTTTGAAATTAATCTAGATTAATCTAGATTAAAATGGCTCATTTGAATTCTGCCGAAGGCATTCAGAATATGTGTGCTACCCAAATAATGACTATAAAAGTAAGTCTTTGAGAACGGGTTTCTCAAGCCAGGTGGCGCATTAGACCAGGGGCTCATCTCCTGTTTCCAAAATGCATCACAAACTGCTTGAGAAAGCTGTTCTACTCATAGACTGTAAAAAGTTACTACTGTACTGTTACCGTCCGTAGGCAACATTAGGTAGGCCTATGTTATTATCAACTACTATAGGCTATCAATTAGGGATGGGCGATATGGCCTAAAATCCATATTGTGATATACATTGCAGCCTCTTGCGATAACGATATTATAATAAAACCATTTCAGAACAGGTTACATAGACCCTGCTAAACAACTGCTAAATGTTTTTTTTTTTTTTTAAAGGGTGCATGTAGTTTTGAGAACATATATTGTGCAAAACTGTAAGTATACAACATAATTTTGCAGATAAATAAATTTTAAGTACACTAGCTGCAGAGACTAGGTCTAATGTTTATTATGGCTTGGAGCTTATGAAACCCCAAATTTAAAATTACAATATTCTAACTGATGTCTTTTCAGTTGAAAAGAAACACAACAACGATTCTTTAAATCGGGTGCAGACAGAGATTATGTTCTACACCACTCAGATATATTGGGGATAATACGCGCGCTGGTATTCAGTGATATGTTTCGTTTTGAATTTGAGGTGGTAGAACGGATTAGTCGTGTGTTAACTAAACTTACCGAACTGTTACACCACACAGTCTACGTCGGACGGCTTAAATCCGAACCAAGTCCAAATAATGGATGTTGCACCAGCACCGATCTTTTTCACCAGCTTTCACTTTCAGCCGTGTTTACTTAAGATGACGACGAATATGATGCGTTGCAGCCGGGTGTACCTCGCGGCCGCGGGTAGATTGCGTCATCATAGCTTGTGTAGCTTGAGCCAGCTCCCAACCCAACTTGGAGAATAGATTAACGGCGATATTTTTTTATCGCGCGATAAGAGTCTCGCGTTAACGCAGCGCGTTAACGCCGATAACGGCCCACCACTAATATAAATATATGGTAGGAGGTAAAACTAAATTAGGAACTTAAAAAAAAAATAGCACAATAGGGACATAATAGATAGAATAAAATATTCTTTGCGGAAGTGTTCTCCAATGGCATCAGGCCGAAAATCTCTTTTTGTTTGTAATTGGAACCTTTATTAAGAGTGTATTCTCAATCACTCTATCCCAGAAAATTAAAGACCCCGGTTAATAGCGAACTAGAGACTGTGACAAACTGAGCAAGGCCCATTAATCATGGTGTAAAAAAGCCATTGGGTTAATGTCAGGCCTAGGCTTTCACCCATACTCACCTGTTCCAGCCCACATTATGAGCCAAGGGCATCTTGAGTGCAAGGCCAACCAGACCATAATCCCAGAGCCGAGCTTTCCACTGGAGGTATCTGGCCTAGGCTCTTGAGCTTGATATGCAGTCTTCATGGCTCCCCTCATGGTGGCAACCAGAATGTCAGTCTGGTAACCTCCATAATAGGAATTGGCAACTTAGTCTGAGCCAGATCAGCATTCCAGCTCAGTGCACCATGGGAAATCACTGTGCATTTGACTTTTTTGACTGAGTGTTTGTCCATGTGTAAGGGATTTTAAGTAGAAGGATGCAGTTTGTGGAAGTTTCGAGATTGTGAGTGTTTTTTATATTTCCATCCTCTGATGTGAGTGTAGGTGTATGAAACGGGTCAGGGAGTGCATGCATTTGTTTCGTTCCATGTTTGTCTGCTTTTGCAAGTGCATGTGAGTGTTTCACGATTGCTTGGTGCTTATTTAAAGTATGCATGCCCAACTATTCCCCCACCCCCAAACTGGCAGTGAGCATCTTAATGCAGCGTGCAGCCGCTCATGTTCTCATCCTACTACTTTACTCCCTTAGTGAAATAATGTTTTCTCTAGCTGGCTGTTGTGATGCTGCATAACAATCACAAGAAGGAGTGTGTCTGTCTGAGACTAATGCCTGTATACACATGGTTTCTTCACTTGTCCTCAGAGGATTTTAAGGCATTTTAAGCATCCTCCAAAGAACCTTGTTCTCTGCACATAATCTGAAAGCACACTAACATACTCACATTAGAGCCTTTGGCCATTTTAGTTTATGCGTGATGATGACTGAAAAATAAGATAACGGTGAATTGGTTGGTGAGTGAATTGATGGATGATGAAATTAAATGCAATCCGAATTTATTCCAAGTTATTCCAAAATATTTTAACTTCCCTGCTGGACAAATTTCAGAAATAAAGAATGAGCTCCCTTTCAATTTATTAGTGTGAGCAATAGCCACACCGCACAAGAAGTTCATTTGAGAAAAAGAAATACACTTTAGCATACTTTATCAAAGAGTACTTATTACGAAAACAATCTCGGAAAACCTTGGCAACAGACTGGAAACCATCTTAGACATTTTAGGAAACAACATTTTCTTTAGAACTTAAAAATGTAGTTGTACTGTAGTGTAATATGCTGATATTTTATCAGGGCTTAAAGTATTTTTATTGACATTTTTCCCTCTTTGTGCACCTGATTTAATGACAATAATGCTTGACTTAAAGGGACACTTCACCCATTTGCATTAAGCTTTGCATTGTTAGAAACCCAGTCATACTATTGAATGGTCGTGCAACACTCTTTCATTTTTCCCTGATACGGGAGAAATCTGTTATTTACCTCTTACACTTCCTCCTACAATGACGCAAAAATCGTAGGAAGTGTAAGAGGGGGGGATTTCTGTTGAGACTACAAGCACTCGTTCCTCATCTCTCCCAGGGGGCGGGACCCGCTCACGCTACAGACCTATTCAGATCAGTGGGTGGGACTTTACTCTCTGAAACTGAAAGCAATATCCTCCATCTTGTTTGAAGCTAAGCTAACAGGCGCTGTGGAGACAGATATAAAGTTATGACAATAGCGGAGGAGAGTGCTCAATATGATATAGACTAGAGGAAGAGGATTTCGGAAGTCGGATGCTTGAATCAGGTGTTTGTGGCTACCTTTACAAGCCGCATTGTAGCGAAGAGCAGCCGAGGCAGAAGACCTGCCTGCCGCGGACGAGGAGACCGGACTGGCTCGAGTTAGGGTGGACTGGTGGCGCCGGTGATCTCACTATGCAACTACGAACCGCTAATAACACAGAGATAGAGTCCGTCTGCGGCAAAGAATTTCAACGATGACAATTTCTCCTGGACGAAATCTCTGAATCAGACGAGGACACGGACGTTTGTGTTGTGAACTAGTTTCCTAGTTTCGCACCGCATAATGTTCTGACTGAACATCCAGGTACCATGCAATAATTCACCTTTTCGAAAGAAATACAAACGAGGAGTAATGCACTAATGAGTTTGCCAACTAACTAGACATTTTGTGTGAATGTGAAATTAATTTCAAGCTCTGGTGGTAGCTAGCCTTGTAGACGGAAGAGTGATTTCTCTTATAGGCAGATATGCGCTTTCTGGATTAGTGGGAGTGGCTTGCGGAGCTGTGCAATGTGGTGCATTGTGGGAGTTGTTGTCTTTCATACAAATGCGTCCTGAAGTTATTTTTTGTCTTTTCTCGGTCACAAAGGCACCTAATTCAAAATTTCTTTTACATTTCGACTACATATATGACCCACTTTAAATGAAAAACAATGTTCAAATGGGTGAAATGCCCCTTTAAGGTGTGGACACATTTACATATTTATTTGGGCAAAATCAAGTCATTCCAATAGGAATCCGTAAATCCGAAAAGTTTCGCATTGTGCAAAAAATTTGGTTACGCAAATTTGTTGTGCTGAACGTCAGAAAGCTGTTTGGTTTGTAATACCCCTTTTCCACCAACATGAACCTGGTTCAGAGCCAGAGCTATTGCCAGTTCGGAGTTGGTTCGACTGGCGAGCTCTCTAAGAACTGGTTTGTCTTTCCACAGGCCAGAGAGCCACCACAAGGCCAGAGAGCCACCACAGAGCCAGATCTTACGTCAATGTACAAATCTCATGTTGCCCAGCAACGCTAGCGCGGCAGCGCCAAACACAAACACGCCAGACTTGTTTGAGATGCATCGGCTTCTCGCTGACTGATCAGCGCATTACATCAAAGCACTGCGAGAGCAATCCAAAAGCACAAGGAGTCGTATGCTCTCCAAACACATCTCCAACAAGCC
Organism: Scardinius erythrophthalmus; assembly: GCF_964197995.2. Lineage (NCBI taxonomy): Eukaryota > Metazoa > Chordata > Actinopteri > Cypriniformes > Leuciscidae > Scardinius > Scardinius erythrophthalmus. Next base: position 21,967 of record NW_028295991.1, read on the forward strand.
TTCCATCAAAAATGGCGGTTGTTGCATTACTATTGATGCTCATGGCCTTGCGAACCTACATTGGCATCCAAACACGTCAAATCCAACGCGTTCGTGCAGCTCGCCGTAACTTGCATAGACAGAGATTAAAATCGAGCTGCTATTAGCTCGATTAGCTGCTATTTAAAAAATGGCAGTCACAAGTTTCTGTTCAAGACGAACAGAAACTTGTGACCGCCATTTTTGCCGCCATTGTTGACCGCCAGTTGGTCACGGTAACCCGCCCCCAGCCCCTGACGCAAGCAGTCCTTACTTCTAGCCCAGCAATGTTTTGGTGCTACTTAAAGGGTTAGTTCACCCAAAAATGAAAATTATGTCATTAATGACTCACCCTCATGTCGTTCCAAGCCCGTAAGACCCCTGTTCATCTTCGGAACACAGTTTAAGATACTGTATTTTAGATTTAGTCCGAGAGCTTTCTGTCCCTCCATTGAAAATGTATGTACGGTATACTGTCCATGCCCAGAAAAGGTAATACAGACATCATCAAAGTAGTCCAAGTCAGGGGTTCCCAAACTTTTCCATGCCAAGGCCCCCCAAATACCACTAGGTTCTGGCCAAGGCCCCCCTTTTGCAGGATGTGTTATTGAACCCATCGACAATACTACGGCACGTGTAGAAATAAATAAATAAAACATCTAGGTGAACATCAGATATATATATATATATTAGGGCTGGGAATCGATTAGAAAAAATTAACTAATTACTTGCACAATTTGCTGTAATTAATTGCAATTAATTGCATTTCCTCCAAGCTTGTAATCATCATTAATTAAAACTTAGAATCACCAGAAAAAAGGAACAGAAAATAGCCCTATATTAAAATAATATTAAACATCAATATATCAATGTATTATTCTTTTTCAATAATCAATCAACATAATCAATTTAAGATTTTTTTTTTTCAATTTTTTTTTTTTTTTACTAATTATAAAAATAAACTATAGTCCTAAAAAAGCTATTATTACACATAGCATGTGATCAGAGCAGGTCATTTTAAAGGAATAGTTCACCCAAAAATTAAAAATTCTGTCCTCATTTACTCTTCCTCAAGTTGTTCCAAACCTTTATGACTTTCTTTCTTCTGCTGAACACAAAAGAAGATATTTTGAAGAAAGTCGGTAACCAAACGACTGATGGACCCCATTGACTTCCATATAGGAAAAAAAAATACTATGGTCAATGGGGACCAGCAACTGTTTAGTTACAAACCTTCTTTAAAATATCTTCTTTTGTGTTTAGCAGAAGAAAGGAAATCATACAGGTTTGGAACAACTTGAGGGAGAGTAAATGACAGAATTTTAATTTTTGGGTGAGCTATCCCTTTAACATTGTTGCCCAGCATGAATAACAGCGCAGCAAACAGAAGTCTAGAGAGAAATTTCACCTTATTTGAGCGGACTTGCTTTTCCAGTGCGTGATCGGTACATGGAGCGTTTGGGCCGTGAACGACAGAGCAGAACGCGCAGCGCGCCGACACCTATGGCCGACACACACACACACACACACACACACACGGAACGGAGAGTGCGGCGGCGCACACGGAGCGGAAAAGACCCGCTCATTAAAGCTGCTCGAGAATGAAACCCGATCCACATATTTTCGGCTTTTTAATAGCAGCCGCAACAGGAAATCATTAAAACGAGGCAAAAAAAAGTGCTGCGTTAAATGCGTTATTTTTTTAACGCGTTAAACATTTCAAATTAATCGCAAAGATTAACGCGTTAATTCCTCCAGCCCCAATATAGCCTATATATAATAAAACACCACTTTTACCCAAACTGATTAATAAAAACAAGTTTAAATTAATACATTTTCTATAAATATTTTTGTCTTCATTTTCTTTAGTAGGCTATGTCAGAAAAGAAAATGAAGGCAAAAATCCTACTCCAGTTCTTGTTCAAACACACTATACATGCAATATGTGCATTTTAGGTACTTTTTGTGTGAAATCATATTTATTTTGTCCATCAAAAGTGTGCCTTCACTTTAATTGAGCGTGAGCAGCGCAGCAAAAATAGACTCGGCGCCGAAACCCTCCGCTTCACTGCTGCTCACGCGACGCTCCTGCTTGACGCTCACGCGCTGCTCCTGCTCGCGGTGTGAATGCACTCACTGAACATGCACGCCGGAAAAAAATCGCGCTGCTCGCGCGCCGCTCGCGGTCTGAAACGACCGTAATTCACAAGGTTTCCTACATGTGCGTTCTGTGTGCATGTGTGATGCTGATGTTGCGCGATCATGTTATTCATGCGGCGCCCGAGTGCATTTGAATCGGCATATGTCAGACTGAAAATCACGTGAAAATCGGCCAATTCTTGTCACTAGCCGATCAATCAGTTCATCTCTAAAATATTAACATTAAAAGTATAATGTTAAGATAGGCTATGCAACAAATTATTATAATGTTATTTCATAACAATACTCATATTAGCAAATATTTAATATTTTTTATAAATATATATTTTTTTACTTTTTTCCGCTTTTTTTCCCCAACTTGCTGCGGCCCCCCTGGCGCCCCCTGGCGCCCCCCCAGGGGGCCGCGGCCCCCACTTTGAAAACCCCTGGTCCAAGTGACAGTGGCTCAATCTTAAGTTTATAAAGCGACGAGAATACTTTTTGTGACGTACAACACAGATGCGCTACGCAGTTATACTACGTGAACTAACTCGAGGCCCAGAGAGAAGGAAATGAATAGTGGAATAAAGTCGTAATTTTTGTGTTTTTTTTGCGCACAAAAAGTATTCTCGTCGCTTTATAAACTTAAGATTGAGCCACTGTAGTCACTTGGACTACTTTGATGATGTCTGTATTACCTTTTCTGGACATGGACAGTATACCGTACATACATTTTCAATGGAGGGACAGAAAGCTCTCGGACTAAATCTAAAATATCTTAAACTGTGTTCTGAAGATGAACGGAGGTCTTACGGGCTTGGAACGACATGAGGGTGAGTCATTAATGACATAATTTTAATTTTTGGGTGAACTAACCCTTTAAGAACCACTTTTCCTGCTTCAGAGCTGATGCTTTGGGTGTCGAAAATCAAAGAACCGATTTGAAACAAGGCTCTGGCTCCGAACCAGCACCAGCGCTGCCTTGGTGGAAAAGGGGTATAAGTGACGTCTTAGCTGTGCTTCATGTATCTCTTTCATGGGACTTCAGGGGATATAATAACTACAGAGTCAGTCTGACTACTTCAAATGTTTGTCTTTTTCTGTGACTTTTACTCTGTCCGGCATTCTATCTGTCGTACACACATAGATGCACAGTTTGTATGCTTTTACTTTGAAAAGTACTAAATTAATAACCTAATCATTAAGCAAACATTTAGCACTCTTAGAGTTTTGGGTCACATGAGTTGAGGTCAAGTCAGGTCACAGTATTGATTCACTCATTTATGCCAAAGGCATCACTACATGCTATCCATTACACACACACACACACACACACACACAAACACACACACATTTCTATACACGTGCTTATTCAAACAATCACAAAGTTAATCAGTAAGCAAATATTTAAAACCCTTTGAACTTGTCCTAATGGAACCGTGAGCTGTCTGTCTGTCTGCCTGTCTGTCTGTGTTTCACCTATATTTACCCTTCCTATACACGTGCTGACATGTTGTAAGGTGTCGGCTAAAGTTATATGCCAAGCACCCGTCTTGTCATTTACGGCTATCGGACCCCCTCACACTGGCTCTTTAAGTGAGCCAAAGTTCAGCTGAAGGACAAAAACTTTGACTTCCAGTGGCAGTCATGTGGCCAGGCTTCCTCCTCGCGCAGCTCCGCTTTGGGCCCCTTATCTGATTCC
>NW_028295990.1:0-25670 GCF_964197995.2 Scardinius erythrophthalmus
GTAGACAGCATCAGTGATTACAATAGGATATTTGCTTTTGACACAACACTCACGTGCAGTGTAGGCAAATGTCAGCTGTTAAGTGAATAAACACCAGTGGGCGGAGCCTACGGTGCAATGATGTAAAACTATTCGTCAATGCCTTGCTCTGGAGGCAGTCATATGCTAAATTATTCGCCCATGTGACGTCACAGGTCCATCACTAGGCTTGTTCGACTTGAACCGGTGCTGCACAGACCGATCGTTTTGTGACATCAAAGTACCAGCAAACGTAATGATTGAATGGGTGACTATCAAAACATTTGGATAATTTAGATTACGTCGACAAGGCTGACTTGTCATCTCCGAAGTAGTAGACACGCCTATATGCACGTTTCATACGGATTTCATACGGATTACATAATCAGAGAATATTTATTTTCCATTTGAATTGGTTCATTTAAAAGTAGACATTTCAAGTTTTCTAGATATATTTATCATGTGAGGCAAGTATACACTGAGTTTCGGTTCACTGAAACCGGTACGGCAGAAAACGCATACTGATTGTTTTTATTATTTTACAAAAGCACAACATTTTGTTGTTATTGTGAGTTTACAGAAATAAAAGTAGACTCTTTACTTTACAGTTTGCATTACTCTTTATATATATATATATATATATATATATATATATATATATATATATATATATATATATATATATATATATATATATATTCTCAAAAAAAAATAAACATATGCATTAAAACCTACATAATATGAATTGTAAATACTGTAAACATGCCCAACAACTCTGCCAGTTTTTTTTTTTTTTTTAAATATGTTACACATTCTGTCTCCATAAAACTACAATAAGTGAATCATGTCATATGTGTCATATGCATGCCATCATTATCGTGAAAACACTATGCAAAAAAATGTCTTTTGCTTTAAAGACCCTGGCAGGCAACAGAGGAAAAGTCAATTTGTCACCAATCACAGAGAACCGATAATGCAAATGTCAATATGACTCTAAGCAGCCTCAGTGTGAAGCCTTCTAACTGATTGGCAAACTCAATATTTTAGACAGACAGAACAAGTGATGATCTGTGTTGTCAGTCTTATATCATGGCTGATCAATATGAGGATGTTGCAATGGTAATTTATAAGTAAACACTCTGGTTTAACCTTTAGGGGTATCATTGGGCTTGTTAACATGTTAGTTTTGCTGGCTGTTTTAAACCAAGTTGAATTTTGGTAAGACCAGAGACAGAATAACAATAATTTTGCCATACTATAATATCATTCCTTACTTTTACAGTTATGTGAACACACACACACACACACACACACACACACACACACACACACACACACACACACACACACACACACACACACACACACACACACACACACACACACACACACACACACACACACACACACACACACACACACACACACACACTTTTCCCTGCTTATCCATTAAAAGGATGAGCTACAGTCCCAACACACTGGAGCCCTCGGAGAAGAATTCATTTAGGAGGGCATGAAATAAGAAATTTCTTCGCTTGACTGGCCACAAGGCACAATCCAATCACAGCACGGATTAACAGTAACGTGGAGTTATGCAGATGAGACGACCTTTCCCGTCAACCCCGCTGTTAGGCTGAGAGCCGCCTCTACGACAGCAACAGATACAGATTTGCATGTAGAAGCAGTCGACACAGAGATGCCTGAAACTCCACTCATTTTAAAATGCCAGGCCAAACCACAAAGCCATAGAAACAATGTATATTATACTAATCTTAGCCTGAGCACTTACCAAAGCTCTGCATATAACTGAATCACCTTTGAGGTAAATGTCACTTCACTGCTCATACAAAACACTCAAACCTTTTGTGGTCACTACTACTGCTGGATAATAGATCTCTCATTTTGTAATTGATGTTGTGTGCACGTCCACATAAAAGTATACTATAGTAATATCAAATTAAAAGTTTACTTCAAATTACATTTTAGATTATTATGTTTTGATAATATTGTGTCATGTTTTAAAGAAGTGCACTTATTTTGATGTGTTGACTAACATACTAAAGCACATGTAAAGTAGAATTATAATTATATTCAGTTTTAAATGTAAGGTAATATATCCTAAATGTACAAAAGTGCAACTTCATCATTACAAATGTAAAATTATTGTAAATACATTTCATTTAATATACATTTAAACTTCAATAAATTTTCATTTAATTGTAAATAGCATGAAATTCAATGTCGGAAAACATTACATTCAGGTCTCACTTAATGGGATAGTTCACCCAAAAATGAAAATTGTCATAATTTACTCATATAATTTACTTTGAATTTCTTTTGAAGGTGTTGATTCTGGAATCCACTGCTGCTTCGATGTATATCTAATGAGTGATTATAATCAAGGTATTAATATTTGTTTCCTTCTAAATATCAAATGAGTTGAACGACTTCTCTAGACTTATGAGATTTTATTTTGTTATAAAAGTTAGCAGTGTGATTATTGAAATGTTCTTTTCATGTATTTTTTAATGTCTGTATGAAATATCTGAGAGGTGACTTGAGGGTCTGGCCCATGCCAGGAATGCAGTGACAATGCTTGCTCAATTAGCCCGGCTTCCAGAAATTAAATATGGACTCGTTTTGTTTGAGAAAGGTCTCCAACATGTGTTAAAAATATAAGAGTCATTGGAACCAATAGTTTAAGTGTCCATTTCTTAGCTAAAGTCATTACTTTACTGTTAACTGAAGTGTCCTCTCCTTTAGAGAAAGAACAAATAATCTTGATGTTTTGAGATGAGACTCCCATTTACAGTTAGAGCCTGGCCAAATCCAACCTTGGAAAAGCTGTGTGTCGGTGTGTGTGTTAGTCTTCTTGGTTACAGGTTAAGAAACCACTGGCATTATTGGAGATTGGCTGACTTGTTGTTCTGGTCATGTTGGCGCTCGCTCAGAAACCAAAATTTGTAACCTGGAAGGTCACGACGTGCCTAAATTCAGGGTCCGAGTGTCAGTGTTTAATCATATCAGGTCTTTGGGTCTTTAAGTGTAATTCCCCTAACACTTTCTTCTGTTGAACACAAAAGGAGGTATTTTGAAGAATGTTGGTACTAACCAGACTGTAGATGGACCCCATTGACTTCCATGGTAGGAAAAAAATATATACCATGGAAATCGATGGTGTACGTCAACTGTTTGGTTACTGACATTCTTCAAAATTATCAACTTGAGGGTGAGTAAATGATGACAAGAATTTAAATTTTTGGGTGAACTATCCCTTTACGTATATTATTTTAAAATAAAATGTTTTTGTATATTATTTTAAAATAAAACGTGTTTGCTCTACGCACAAGAACAAATCTTGCTGAGCACAAAGTAGGCATCACATGTATCCCTCAGTACTCCCTCTGAGTCTCTCAGCAGCCTCCACAGCCAATCAACACGTTCAGATTGACCCAATCTTAAGCCTTGCCACATGACAAGGTAAAAAGAAAAGTGCAATTTATTTTCTATTCCCTCCCTCATTTTTAACAACAACTTCAAAGCAACTTTGACTGCTCTCTCTCTCTCTCTCTCTCTCTCTCTCTCTCTCTCTCTCTCTCTCTCTCTCTCTCTCTCTCTCTCTCTCTCTCTCTCTCTCTCTCTCTCTCTCTCTCTCTCTCTCTCTCTCTCTCTCTCTCTCTCTCTCTCTCTCTCTCTCTCTCTCTCTCTCTCTCTCTCTCTCTCTCTCTCTCTCTCTCTCTCTGAGCCGTGAAAGGTGTTGTTCATCAGAAGTGTTGAGATGTAGGGGAGAGCGGGGCACAAAGTAACGCTTTTTGACTTTATCAGTTTGTGTAAATCTACTTATGGTTCAGAGTATTTCTTTTTTCCCACATTAATTTCCCACATGTCTAGTACAATTATGTGTTTTTGTTTTATTAATACAGTATATACTTTTTTCTTGATATACCCCGAAGGAATGGAAGTGAAATGTGACAACATGCCCCATATGTAACATGTGAGGGGCACATTGTAACATGACATATGACAGCTTAAAATGTTAACTGATCTAATAAAAAAAAATATATACAAAACAAGCTAAAATATTTTCTAAATAAAATACAATTAAAAAAACGTTTTCATATAAAAAAAATGGCAATTTTTAATAATTAAATATAAACTCATTTTTGAGTTTTGACTACGAACGCATGAAAACACAGCTATACAACATAGTTCAAAACAAATAAATAATTTGTAATTTCTGAACATTGACTCTCAGTCTTTATTCACCCTTTTCTCACGTTTGCTCAATAAAATTAATAAAAGTATAGAATATAATAGCATATTTCTAATAGGGGCACATTGAACGCAGTGTTCCAACATGCCCCCGCCTGCACAACTGGGATTTAAACCCGGCTAGTGTCTTCTGCTAGTTAGCGAAGCATTAAAGAACTATCTCAACTGTTAAATAACATCTTGGAGATTCAAATAATATCAGATTTGTCTTATTTTAAATAAACAAAAAACAGAGATGAAAAATTAACTTAAGTAAGAAATTTACTTTTGCTATGGTTTAATAAACGTCTATTGATATCTTCCAAAAAATGGAGTAGTACCAGCACTGATAATTTGCCTGAATCAGTATTTAAGCGAATATCATTTATTATCATTTATTTATTATATGGGTGGATTTTTTTTCTATGTAGTGTTGATATGGCAACTAGTAAATACACAAAGTTTTGTCAACCAAGCATGTGCAGAAGTATTTAAAACAAGCGTGCGTGTTACAACTAGCCCCGCGTTAGGTTGTGCCCCACGCTCCCCTATTATTGAAAAGATTTGGAAGAGGGGACGCAGGCGTTGACCTCACTTCAGAAGGGTGAACTTTGGGCTTGGCTGAGTGAACACAGCGCACATCTAAACACAGATGCAATCAATATTTAAACAAGCAAATGTCTCATCTGAGTTTGAGACTGACAGACATTGTTACTAAAAAGTTTGACTTCACACTTCTAGTTCGGTTCTCTTGGTTCTATTGGTCCGGACTGAAAAAGTAAGGTTTCAGAGGGAAGCGCACTGTGCACACAAACAGCTCATGATTCGCATCTCAGAGCGGCTCTGTTCACAGTTAATGCTGGGAGCTCCATCACTGCATTTGATGTATGCCACGATACCTAAAACAGGAAACAGGGGTAGATCCAATAGCAGTTTCATGGGTAATCCGTAAATCATAAAACCAGTCCAGGCAGGGGTCAAAAACACATACACAAACCAGACACTGTGACATAACCCCCCCTCTACGGAGCGGCTACCAGACGCTCCAAGACGCACAAAAATAAAAAACAAACAAGAGTCCAGGAGGGGGGTGGAACGGTGGAGGATCAGGGGGAGGGATGGGGGGCCAGGTCCATGGAGGGGAACAGGAACAGGGGGTGATGGCTTAGCCGACGGCCAGGGTGAAACAGACAGTCCATCGGGCGGCCAGGGCGAAGCAGACCGTCCATCGGGCGGCCAGGGCGAAGTAGACAGTCCATAGGGTGGCCAGGGCGGAGACATTCCCTCAGGCGGCCAGGGCGGAGACCTCCCCTCAGGCGGCCAGGGTGGAGCAGGTCGTGCAGGTGGCCAGGGCGGAGACGACAGTCCATCGGGCGGCCAGGGTGGAGACTTATCCTCGGGCAGCCAGGGCGAAGCAGGCTGTGCAGACGACCAGGGCAGAAACGTCAGTCCATAGGGCGGCCAGGGCGGAGACTTACCCTCAGGCGGCCATGGCGGAGACGACCCTTCGGGCGGCCACGGCGGAGACGACCCCTTGGACGGCCTCCGGGACGACAGCGGGCTGTTCGTGGACGGCTGTGTGTGAATAGTTTGCAAATTTAAATTATATTTGAAATCATAACTGTCTTGCATTACATTGTTTTAAACCTCAAATCTTTTAATTATAACATTCTTCATTTGTAACATACAATTTCATTTAAAAAAAAAACAAAACAAAAAAAAAACGTCTTAATAGTTTTAATGTAGCTAGCTACCTTTTGATAGGGAATTGTAGTGCTAACTACTTTTATCAGAAGGGTAGCTTGACTGAATTTTAACTACTTTAATTTTCTACTTTAACCGATGCCTGTACCGAACTGTAATGGGCAACACTGTGACTATGAGAAAAAAACAGGTATGCTTGAGCATTCTGTCCTTTTTAGGCTCACATCTTGTTACATCACGTCCTGTCTTTGGTCTATGTTGCTTTCATATTTCAGTCGAACCACACCAGAGTTTGTTTGGTGCGCACCAGGGTTCAGATGGCAGCGTTTACACTTATTCAAATGAACCGCACTAACAGAGCAATTTCAAACCTGTTAGGTGTGAACACAGCCTTATTTAATTACATATTTTCTTTTCATCTTGAATATACGCGAGTGTACTAGTCCTTATTTTCTATGTAAGGCAAGGCAAGGCAAGGCAAGTTTATTTATATAGCACATTTCATACACAATGGCAATTCAAAGTGCTTTACATAGAAGAAATTAAAATAATAAAAAGAAATAAGAAAAATTAAAACAGTTTAGAAAAATAAAAAAATAAAACAGTACAGTAAAGTACAGTCGGACATAAATTGGCACAGTGCTCATTTATTAAATGCATAGCTAAACAGATGTGTTTTGAGTCTGGATTTGAATGTGACTACTGTAGGAGCACATCTGATCTCCTCTGGAAGCTGGTTCCAGCTGCGGCTGGCATAATAGCTAAAAGCGGACTCGCCATGCTTTGAGTGAACCCTTGGTATTTCTAGCTGATATGATCCTAGTGATCTGAGTGATCCGTTGGGTTTATATTCAGTGAGCATATCTGCAATGTATTTAGGGTCCTAGGCCATTGCGTGATTTATGTACCAGTAATAATACTTTAAAATCAATCCTAAATCTAACTGGGAGCCAGTGTAAAGACCTGAGGACTGGTGTGATATGTTCATATTTTCTGGTTCTGCTCAGAAACCTGGTGGCAGCGTTCTGTATGAGCTGCAACTGTCTTATGGTCTTTTTGGGAAGGCAAGTGAGGAGTCCGTTACAGTAATCCACCCTGCTGGTGATGAAAGCATGCACAAGTTTCTCTAAGTCTTGTCTGGAAACAAAGCATCTAATTCTTGCAATATTTTTCAGATGATAGTATGCTGATTTAGTTATTGCTTTGACATGACTACTGAAACTAAGGTCTGACTCTAGTGTCACACTAAGATTCCTGACTTGATTTTTTTCTCATTGGGAGCATACTGTATACAGGTTGAACAGGAGTGGCGCAAGAATTGAGCCTTGAGGGACTCCGCATGTCATGGATGTCCACTCAGACTTATGGTCTCCTATACTCACATAATAACCTCTCCCATCTAAGTATGACTTGAACCATTTTAGGACTATCCCAGAAAGCCCCACCCAGTTTTCCAGTCTGTCAAGAAGTATGTTATGATCGACAGTGTCAAATGCAGCACTGAGGTCGAGTAGTACCAGCACTGATAATTTGCCTGAATCAGTATTTAAGCGAATATCATTTATTATCATTTATTTATTATCATTTATTTATTATCTTTATGAGCGCTGTCTCTGTGCTGTGGTGCGGTCGGAAAACAGATTGAAAATTGTCAAAGTATCCATTCGAGCATAAGAATTTGTTCAGCTGATTGAAGACAACTTTTTCAATGATCTTGCCTATGAAAGGAAGATTTGAGATTGGCCTATAGTTGCTTAATATGGTCTTATCCAGATTGTTCTTTTTCAGGAGGGGCTTGACAACTGCAGTTTTCAGGGAGTTTGGAAAACTCCCAGAGAGAAGTGAAGCATTTACCACTTCTAGAAGATCTGCTTCTAAACTGTTTAACACACTTTTGAAAAATGATGTGGGAAGCGTGTCAAGAGCGCAGGTTGATGTTTTAAGGTGCTGTACGGTTTCTTCCAAAATTTTGCCATCAATTTCTTTGAAGTCAGACATAGTAACTACTTTCTCAGGTGGTTTGATCTGTCTGACTCCAGAGCAACTCAAGGATGTGCTGATCACCTTTCTGATATTATTGATTTTCTCAGAGAAGAAAGAAGCAAACTCACTACACTTGTTCTCTGAGAGCATTTCACTGGGAATCTGGCTTGGGGGGTTTGTCAGTCTCTCTATAGTAGCAAAAAGAGTGCGTGTGTTGTTTAAATTACTGTTTATAATATTTGAGAAGAAAGTCTGTCTAGACTTTGGACTACAAGTTTTGTCTTCCGCCACATGCGCTCTGCTTTTCTGCATTGTCTTTTCATATTTTGCACTGCTGTTGAGTTTCTCCAAGGTGCTTTTTGTCTGCCACTCTTCTTCCTGACTTTAACAGGAGCGATATCATCAAACACACTTTTAACTTTTGAGGTAAAAGAATCAAGGAGAAAATCAACAGAGTCTGCAGATATGCTTGGTGTTAAGGATATAGCCTTCATAAATAGTACACTAGTGTTCTCATTTAAGCATCTCTTCTTGACAGACACAGATCTAGCTTCAGTGGCAGGAGAGATCAATATATCAAAGAAAATACAGAAATGATCAGACAGCGCTACATCCTTAATAACAATCGATGAAATGTTTAGACCCTTACTGATAAGTAAATCTAGAGTGTGTCCACGATTGTGTGTGGGTCCATGTATATGCTGAGTCAGATCAAGTTTTTAAAACACTTTTGATTTATTTTGCCATATTGTTATCTGCACTATCTATGTGGATGTTAAAATCTCCAGCAATGGCAAAACAGTCAAACTCTGAGGTAATTGTTGATAACAGTTCTGTAAAATCCTCAGCAAAGGCTGGAGAGTATTTTGGAGGCCTGTAAATAATGATAAGTAAAATGCGTGGAGCACCTTTCAACACAATACACAGATATTCAAAAGACAAGTAATTCCCAAATGATATTTGCTTACATTGATAGATATCTTTAAAAAGGGCAGCTAGACCCCCACCTCTCTTAACAGCTCTGCAGACACTCATAAAAGTAAAGTTAGGAGGGGCTGCTTCATTGAGGACTGTTGCACTGCAGCTGTCTTAGCCAGGTTTCATTTAGAAGCATAAAATCCAGGTTGTTTGTGGTTATTAAGTTGTTGACTAGAAGTGATTTATTTTTAAGTGAGCAGATGTTAAAGAGTGCTAACTTAACAGACTTACTTTTCCCCACAGCAATATTAGTTTGACGTGTAATAGGCACCAGATTAGTTAGGTTTGCTGCACGGCTATTGAAGGCCTTAGACTTTCTATCTTGTAATAGAACAGCAATAGAGAAAGATACAGGCACACTGGGTTCCCGCTTGTTCTGTAAACATTTGAGAAAGTTACTGTTATCAAAACGGGGACCCGGCACATATCATTGAGAGCTGGTATCAGTTGTTTTTGGTTCACCTCGAGCAGATGGAGGAGGGTGTGGGCCCTGGCGTTGTGGCAGAGGCCGAAGAGCTCTCACAGAAGAAAGGGGAGGGCGAGCTGGGCCCGTAGGCTTTGGTGCGGGCTTTGGTGCGGATGGTTGTGGTGCCTGTCTTTTTTTGGTTGGTATCTGGGGGCTTGCAGCAAAATAGTGGGATAGTCTGGTTCCAGCATACACCAGTTCTTCCATTTTCTGTGAGAAGCACAGAAGTGGCGATGCTGGGGAGAGGGAAAAAGTGTCTGGGTAAAGGGGCTGTTGCTCTGGTGTTATCGGATGCTGTAATATACTGTCCTGGCTTCCCTGGCTGTTTTCCAGGAAGTCGTCCTTGGGTGCTGAATCTTCAAGCAGTTCTGATATGTCTGTCTGTGGTGAGCTCTGTGGGCAGGGCTAAGCTGAGATTGTGTCCGTGAGCAGAGGTTGTTGAATATCATTCTTCCCCACATGAATGATGAGTCGATTTGCAGTCTTATGTTTCATCAGAATGTTTTGAAGTTCCCTGTTTACATCAGAAGTTGTTGCTTGTGGAAGGCAGCACGTAGTTGTATCCCTGCTGCTAATGTTTCTGATTATAGAGTCCCCCACTATCAGAGTCCTGTGCTCAGCTGCGCTCTGAGCTGAGTGCCGCTGTCTGCTCGACCTTGAGCGGCAGTTAGCATCAGTGTTAGCTACTGGCCCATTCAGTCTGTGTTCGATCACATTCATCACATTTGGGGATTCCTCATTTACATTCCTTAGTGCTTCAAATCTGTTCTCAAGCTTTATAGGCGGTGGTAGTAGACCAGTGTTTGCAATCCGTGTCAGAGCTGTATCTGGGGTAGAGGATGCTACTGCGGCAATATGTGATGCTTGTGACAATCTGATGTCTCGAGTGCCTTTGGGTCTCGCTCCCTGTTTGTGCCATCTATTAGTAAGTCGATCGGCTTGTTTCTCTACCTGTCGAGGAGCACTAGTTTCATGGGACTCACCGGCTATACGCTGAGGGTGTCCATGACGAAGCTCTGTTGTGTGCTCCGTCTGGTTTAGTGGTCCCATAAGTGACTTTGTTTCAAGAACTGCAATCCTTTGTAAAAGTCTGTGGCAGTTGGTGCAGCAAGTAGATTCCAGAAGAGGCATTTTCTCTCTTATCCTTGAGGCAGTTGTGTTTTCCTTTCCCGGAATGTAAGCTGGTCGGGTAAAAGAATTCTTAGTTTTTGTAGTAATCCAAACTTTGTCGTATGAGCACTGTGCTGATTTGCTGAAGTTAAAATTAGGTGATAAAAGGAAATAAAATAAAATATAAAAAAATAGGAGATAAAATGTAAAAGCGACAGAGCAAAGCACGGAGCAGTAAGCATGAGCGTCCGAACAGTAGCTGAGCAGGAAGTGAAGATCACTTAATATCTTCAGACGTAATATCATGATATATTCATTTGTAAATATTACACTTTTTTTTTAGTCACATCACATGACATTTTACAACCTGAACTAACCTTGCCTTGTCATAAAAAGGACAAATTATCTGATATTTGAATAGACTAGACTAATGCACTAGACTAATTCTATGGGATTCTGTTTACACAGCATATAGCCTTCTCATTTATAACAACTGTGCATGAAACTAACCGTATTTAGCATATTGAAACAAAACTGACAACCACATTGAGCTGCTTTTTGAGCGTGGCCTTGGATAGAGAAAAGAGATTGGGGAATATTGTTATTTACACAATCATAATGATCAAAGAAAGGGGTTATTTAAGTTTACAGTTTTTTTTTTTTTTTTTTTTTGAGGCAGCCTTCTGAAAAAGTGTTTGGATCTCATAACGTTGTTTTACAAGATGCATGACAGGCTAGGCTTTCCTTGGCAGTAATTTCATCCTGAGCAAAATCCACTCTGCTTAAATCAATATATCTGCTTGGATGTGTACCCAGGCCTCTCACCTCATCTTCTCACAATTTACAGACAGATTTACACATGCATGCACAGACACGCACAGATTTACACACTCTGAGTCAAGCACACTCACACATCTGCACACAGTAGCTGATGCTGGCTCGACTTCAAACCACTAACTGAGGAAGAGCAGGACAGCTCCTGTCAGTCAGAGTAATGGGAGCTGATTAGGCATAGAAAGATCCAGTTACGGTGGGAGGACGTGAGGAGGTGGAAGGGGAACTATGGACTTTAGTCAGGATAGACAGTATATTTAATTTAGAGTGAATTAAAGCAAGGCTGCAAGGGACAGCTGTACAACTGTGCCAATTGTTCAGCTGATGAAACATTGCAAATATGCCTTTCCAAAAATTTTCTGTAAGAATACTTGATACCAAGGACCTTAAAGGCCCTGATATACAGTATTTACATTGGCATTGATTGATTAATACATTTTTTGTTCTTCACTCAGGGATAAAAATAACTTTGAAATAGCTATGCGATTTGAGAACATTCTAACCAGGGTTATTATAAGTAGCTAAAAATAGTTTTTACTTGAAATAAAATAAAAATAATATATATATATATATATATATATATATATATATATATATATATATATACCCCAAACTTATTTTATTTCA
Organism: Scardinius erythrophthalmus; assembly: GCF_964197995.2. Classification (NCBI taxonomy): domain Eukaryota; kingdom Metazoa; phylum Chordata; class Actinopteri; order Cypriniformes; family Leuciscidae; genus Scardinius; species Scardinius erythrophthalmus. Next base: position 11,972 of record NW_028295990.1, read on the forward strand.
GCTAGTTGCCAACACAACTATCTTATTATCATTAAGTTTAACTTGATATTCAAAAATAACTTAAACAAGAAAAAAAGAAAAAAGTAGGGTGGGAATTAATTTTGTCCATGTGGATTTGATTGGGTGGCTGTGGTTTGCTGTTGGTGGATCTCATGTGAGGTTGACCCACCCTCACGCCATTAAACATATTATCAGAGGGAGAGGAAGTTATTTTGATTCAAGATTACGAAACAAATGAAGTGCATAGAAAAATCATTTAAGAAAAAATACCACAATATTCCATAAAAAAATAAAAAATAAAGAATTTTCCAATTTGATTTAAGACCCGTTAACACCAAGAACGATAACTATTAGAATCCACACCAGAGGACAATAACATTCAGTGTATTTTAAGCAAGCAAACAGTTTTGTTGTCTGCCGCTCAAAAACATTTTCAGAGTGATTGCAAAAATATTGTTCACTTTCGAGAGAACTCGAACTGCGTCGACTATGACACTTTGCGGAATGCCTCCAAGCCAATTGTAATTGGCCAATCGGCATACACGGAAGCTACAAAGGGACGCCGGCACACAACAGCGTCAGTTTTCTGTTTTTCAGCAAGCACTCTCTGTCGTGTGTATGTCATATTTGGTGTTGTCTGTCCACTGTTGCAAGCATCTATATATATATATATATATATATATATATATATATATATATATATATATATATATATATATATACCCAGGGGATCAGAATCAGTGAGCAGACATCCTGTCGAGGCAGGGGCTGAGGCCCGGGGAATAGAGATTCCACCCCGAGGTGGTGGAGTCAATATGTCAGAGGTTTGGCCAAGTGGAAGTGGATCTGTTTGCGTCTCGATAGACGACACACTGCTCGCTGTGGTTCTCCCTCACACATCCAGCCCCGCTGGGGTTGGATGCCATGGTGCAGATGTGGCCCGAGGCTGTGTTTGTACATATTTCCCCCGATCGCTCTGCTCCCGGGAGTTCTAGAGAGGGTCCATCACGACAGGGTCAGACTACTGTTAGTAGCCTCGTTGTGGCTGGCCCGAATTTGGTTCTCAGACATAATATCGCACCTGGAAGATATTAGTCCCTCCTGATGCAGGCAGAGGCAGGTCAATATTTTACCCTTGGCCAGAGCTATGGAAACTGTGGGTCTGGCCCCTGAGGGGGCACAGTACCAAGAGGCTGGTCCCAACCCATGTTGTCCGAAAACTTGGTCCTCTAGAAGCATGAATGAAACTAAGCCAATCATGATTGGTGTTGCATCATGATGTAACGACGTAATGACGTAACGTGTGACGGCATACACAGAGGCTGTGTGCCGTCAGCTGTATGCCGTTTTAACCTGTCACATCCTGCAGAACTGCTGGGGGCATTCCCCAAAGTGTCATAGTCAACGCAGTGTCTCATTTTCTCATCAACACAGTCGTAACCTGAGACGTTTTCTGGTGCGTTAACAGTGTAGACTGCATAAGTGTGGACTTCCCTATTCTCACAGAATTAGAATGATTAATAAAACTTTATAGTTAGGGCCCAAGCCCTGAAAGGGTGAAGGCCCTATTGTTTTCGTAAGGAATTTTTTTTCACCTTTTTGCCACTTTTGGGGCCCTTAACATACTCAAAAACTCTTGAAATTTTGCACACACATCAGAACCTGCGGCCAACAGGGCCGGACTGAAGCTGGTACCCGGGCGTGGCAGGGGGGCTCGACAGCGCCCCCTGGAATGGTGTCCGAAAACTTCATAAGGGTCCATAAATCAAACACGCTTGCATGTAATAATATAAAACTCAGTACACATATAGATCTCATCGGGCCGAACAACTTTCGTGCTTTTACACCAGTTTTACACCAGCCCAACAGGAAGTCGGTTATTATACGTTGTTTGGAAAACGCATACTCCTCCTAGGAAATTCATCCGATCGCCACCAAACTCGGTGTGAATGAAGTCAAGACATTGAGGATGGATTTTTGATATCTCGAACGGCTCGAATGGCGAATAATGGGACACAGGAAGTGTGTTATAGTATCTAAGATATCAATAATCCTTTGACAGGTCTACATCTGCTGTGTGTCTACATTATACACATAAAGTTTGAAGCAAATCGGGTAAAAATAAGAGATTGATTTCAAAGCATTTTCAAAGTGACAAACTTCCTGCTGCCAGTTGGTGGCGCTATAACTTTTACTCATAATAGTCACATCCATGTGATCGGCCTCTTACAACGAACACACTGCTGAAGTTTCATCAAGATCAATTTGATGAAACTCGACAGACACATCACATTTATTAGCCAGTAGACATGTGCAAAGTTTCAGAAATGGCCGTGGCAGGGGGGCTCAACAGCGCCCCCTTGAATGGGGTCTGAAAACTTGGTCCATAGATCAAACACGCTTGCATGAATTAATATGAAACTTGGTACACATATTGATCTCATCAGGCCGAACAACTTTCCTTGGTCAAGTTTTACGCCAGCTCAACAGGAAGTCGGCTATTATGGGTTGTTTAAAAAAACGCATGCTGTGGAATTTGATGTACTCATCCTAGAGAATTCATCCAATCACCTCCAAACTCGATCAGCATAAAGTCAAGACATTGAGGATGTTAAGTTGCGGACGGATTTTTGATATCTTGAACGGTTTGGCCGTGGCAAGGAAATTAATTTATGGCGAGAAAAGAGAAACACAAAGTAATATAACTTCTGCATAAGTTAACTGGTCTTGATGAAACTTCAGCAGTGTGTCCGTGCTTCAGCAGGCCGATCAGATGGATGTAACTATTGTGAGTCAAAGTTATAGCGCCCCCAACTGGCAGCAGGAAGTGTGTCCCTTTCAAAATGCTTTTGACCGCACTGACATGGATAATGGTGCAGAGCAAGCGTTTTCAATGAATTCTTATGGAAGTAGGAATGAACTAATATATTTTGTTACATATATACAGTATATAATGTGTATATATATATGTAAAATATAGCTGCGAGCAGCGATGGAGGCCCAAGCCGGTGACACCGCCACCCCGGTGGCTTTAGTGTAACTAAAGGCACCAGGGTGGCGGTGCCACCGGCTTGGGCCCGCAATCGCTGCTCGCAGCTATATTTTACATATATATATATATATATATAGTTGTCATCATTGGTGTGAGTGGGCCTTACAACAAATTGGTCAGTCTCATTTGCATAAAATTCAATATAGAGTTTACACTAATTTAATGTCTCCCTGTGGTTAAAATCAAGCTTTTAATGTTGTTTATATGTCTATGTGGTGTTTTTAAAGGGATATTTCAGCGCTGGAAAGATGAATGTGTATTTAAATTGGGTCATTTATGTAGTAGAAATGTGAAATTATTTTAGAAGTTGGTGCCTTCTAGACTGAAAATGTTATTTTGGCTCATGTAGATGAAAGACAACAACTCCCAGAATGCACTTGCTTCGCTGCCCTACGAGGCCACTCCCAAGCCACGCCTATCAGTTACAGAGGGCAGTATCGGAAGAAATTATACAACTAGGCTACTAGTCGACTCGAAACTGAAAAGACGCTGTTTTATCGTGAGATCCCACCCCCTATAGACGGGTTGAAAACATGCGGAACAAGCTCCTACTACTGGCTGTAGTCTCTAGCCTCTGGCCAAAAAAGCCTCCAGAGCCTCTCAAAAAAAGAGTTTTTTTTTCCAGACACACAATACAGAAACCTCTCGTCTCAGAGGGACATGAGGGAGGGAAGCACGGTCATTCGAAAATATTACCGGGTTTCTACCGATACAAGGCTTAATGCTAATCGGTGAAGTATCCCTTTAAAATGCTTTAAGACAAACCATGTACAAATTCATAAGTCAACTCCATTGCTGATTATTTTCTCCTTAAAACTGCAGTGAACCAAAGACGGTTTGAAATCACTGGTGTTTCTGACGTCACAAACTGCCTTCTAACCAATCAGGTCAATGTGTGATCGTCAACGAGTGGATCTCTGAGCTGGTGTTAGTGAGTGGAGGCGGGGCTCATTTGCATATTCATAGAACCGCTTATACTAAATGAGGCAAGGGTGTAGAGTTACATTCAAGCTAGTTTAAGGCATAACAAATTTATTTTCAAGGAAAAAAAAAATCAAATATGTAATTTTGGTGATCAAAGGTGAGTTTTAAGGTATAAAATGATTGACTACAGGGGGACTTTAAGTCCATGGGTCTGGCTGTCACAGATTCAGCCAGCATGCCATCAGCACCATGTCCTTCATCTATTGGTTCACCTATTGATTCACATTCACAATCACCAGAGTTTTAACCTAGCACATCCTCATTAGGAGGCCTTTATAAGCACTCAGTTCCACTCACTTTTCCATTCGTGTCAGTCTTTACATGAGAGTGCACCTACATCATCTTCCTCAAGCCATTGATCCTTCCGTCTGCTTCTCATCTTTTGTGCCCCACTATTGATCCTGAAAAGGAAAATATTCTTCAGTTCAGTGTGACTATCAATTGAACTGCTTATGCCATTCACTTACCTGCTTGATGATCTGAAAGACCTTTACCAACTCTGTGAATAAAAATCCTGTTCAAGTTGATCAATGCGTCTCATCTCCTGTTTTATGACACTGACAAACATAAAACCATCCTCACCCAATCTACACACAGAGCGACTGTCTATAATGATGGAAAAGAGTGTAAAAAAAATGTCCTGCCAAATATTTGATTCAATTATAATTACTTTCAAAAGTTATTTTCAAGAGTATGCTGTATGAGAAACAATAAAAAAAAAAGAAAAACAGAAAATGGATTTCTTGAACATAGAGGAGAAAAAAAAATCAACCAAACTGAACTTCACCACTGTGAAAAGAAGCAGCTCAGAAGGTCCTCCAGAACTTACGGTTCTCTCCATAACGCCCTCTCTCTTTTTGGCCCCTGCTCTATTAGTACAAACTCATGAAACGGACCAGCCATGCATGGAATGAATTCTGTAATACAAATTGTCACAGTTACTTACAGCATCTCCAGACAGAAACAAACATGACAGCGAATAATTGCAAAGCCTTTGAGTGCAATGTACCTGCAAAACCCACAGCACCTTGAACTCGGCTATGAAACAAGCATAAAGAACAAGAGAAAAATAGAGTGAGCAAGACCGGAAAAGAGGAGGAGGACAGGGCAACATATTGTATTTAAGAGCCCATTTCCTTGAGTGATTCCATTAAAACTCTCCACTGGGCCAATTATAGCATGAAGTGGAAAAACGTCCTCCCTCATTAGGCGTTGATGGGGACTGCTGACTGAGTCTGGTCAGCGGTGGAGAAGAGTGTGTGTGTAAGTGATGATCCAAAGAGAATTTTGTGTGATAGATGAAGAAAGCAATAACACTGAGTGACAAAATCAAAATGCACTTTTTGTCCATTGGGAAAAAAACATGTCGACACTGACCTCACAGCAAATGACTGAATGTCTAAATGTTCTGGAAATTACATTTTTGCAGAGCAGCTGCAGGTTGATTTATCATATGACATTTAGTCACTGCCACTTTGACGTTGGTATCATCAATTATCCGCTACCAGTGTTTAATATGCCATTGTTAACATCTGACCTTGATAAATTAGACTGCATAAACTGTTCTTCTTCAAATAGAGCAGCTCAGTAATAACGTCAGTTTGTAGACCAACCTGGGAAGTTAATTGTCATGGGCTCCCACAGGACTTTTGAATGGGTTTTTTGAATTTTGGTTTATTGATTTATGAGAGAGAAAAAACAAATGAAAATTACTTCAACAGATTAACAAATCTTTTTCTACAACATGAATTATGAACAGCCAGACCTCAAACATGAATTGTAAAGACATGCATAAGGCTACAAAAGAACTACAACAGTTGTCCATGTAAACTCACACCTTGTAGTCGACCTTAAAGGAATACGCCAACTTTTTGGGACTTTAGCTTATTCACCGTATCCCCCAGAGTTAGATAAGTCCATACATACCATTTTCATCTCCGTGTGTGCCGTAACTCTGTCTGACGCACCCACCGCTAGCCTAGCTTAGCACAACGACTGGAGGTAAACGGCTCCAGCTAGCATACTGCTCCCAATAAGTGACAAAATAACGCCAACATTTTCCTATTTACATGTTGTGATTTGTATAGTCACAGCATGTACAAATAACAAGGTCACATGAGACACAGCCATCTTCTAACCGTATACTGGGAACTATATTCTCAGAAAGCAAAGCACTGCTACTTGGGCGGAGTGATTTGCTCGCAGCCCTGAGAAGCTTGAGTTTGAGTAAATCACTCCGCAGTAGTAGCAGTGTTTCGCCTTCTGTGTACACGCTGTGACTATACAAATCACAACATGTAAATAGGAAAATGTTGGCGATATTGTGTCACTTATTGGGAGCAGTATGCTAGCTGGAGACGTTTACCTCCAGTCTTTATGCTAAGCTAGGCTAGCGGTGTTTAATGCGTCAGACATTACTGTTTAATGCGTCAGACTACCCTTTGAAAAGGGTATGCATGGACTTATCTAACTCTGGGGGATAGGGTGAATAAGCTAAAGTCCCCAAAAGTCGGCATGTTCCTTTAACATTGTGATACATGGATATGAGTAGACTCACTCTCTTGGTCAAAATCGAGAGGTCGAGGGTCTGTCCAAATAAACTTCCCTCGTCCACTTCACGAAATGGAACACACTTCAAATTGGCATTGGGGATTCCCCTGAGGGGAAGTGCTTAGTGAAGTTTGCAAGAGTATGTCTAAAAGTGGAGTTAAACACAGCCATTGGCACGCGGCCTACGGCGTCAGTTGCGTCGCTTCACTGCTATTCACAACTCCTCCCGTGGCCTCATGGGAAAGTAAAGTGTCCATCCAATGCACACTTCAGAATGTCGGAGGAAACAGTAAGTCCTATGGGTACTTTTCACCAAACTGATTTATGAATACTAGGCTAATACTGTTTTATGCAGGGGTTTATTGTTAACTAAAACTAAAACCATTTAAAAATAATAATAATAATAAAATGACAAAAACACAAAATAAATTAAAATTAAAACAGAAAATATAAAAGTAAAATCTAATTCAAAATATAAAATTATTCGGACCACTTTTGGGGTAGCCTCCTGTGTTTCGTATACTGAAAGCAGGCATATTTGGACGCAGAAAATGTTTTTCTTGATACAGTATATCATAAATATGGCAGAAGTGGAACATGTCATTTGACTGAAACAGATGAATATCTAATTATCATAATAATACATAAACTTTTTTCAGGTATAATACATCACAATATATACAGTATATATATATATATATATATATATATATATATATATATATATATATATATATATATATATATATATATATATATATATATATATATATACATTTCATATGTAGGCCTAGTTTTCCAAAGCATTGCTCTCCATAGAGCAAAGTTCACGTTGACTTTTATTTTGTGGTGTGAAAGACATCTCAGGTGACGAAAAGTAATATCTGTTCTTGATGAAAAACTCCTCACTATTTCAGTTAGAGGTGATTATGATGTGATCTGAAAGTCCACTGTGCCCTTGAGCAGCAAAATGTACCCTGGTCTCCTCTGAGGTCTCTTTAATTGGCTTTTTACAGCTTGATAGATGCCACAGTAGAGTGGCATCTATTTCATTTCATTTGTCACCCTTTTAATATCTAGTTTCTTTATAAAACCATCTGTGTGCTTTAAACTGGCCAGATTAGCATTAGTGACATGGCAACTCAAAATTGGCACTTGTTTGTTGATTAGGTAGGGTAATTAGCTAGCCAATTTAGCCAATGTTTGGCTTATGTTAATTTACTAAATATATGAAATTAACAGAAGAAAAATAAAAAGGATAAATGCCAGATACCAGTATTCTCTGCCAGCCATGGGTAAAAAGATAAGCACAATGTCATAGCGAAAAAGTAAACATACCTACCCATGCAGTATTTTAGGTAGGCTACATCCAATCCTGATTTGATTTAATAAAACAAATAAACCATAACCGTGTCAAAGTACAGAACGACACGATTCAGTCACTGTTTCAGATTGATGACTGTTGACTGGTGTTATAAGTTACTGTGCATAGAGTCCATTGTGACTTTATAAGCAGCCTATAGGTGGCGCATGAGCTAAAATGGTGAGACGTCATCCTCAACAGGTCAAAGGGACAAAATAACTCCTGAACGGTGATTGCATTTATATTTTCGTCGTGTTTCTTTGGAATGTGGCACTGTTTTGCGTTTTCAGTATCCTTTAAACTAAACATTACCGTTCAGAGATGATCTGTGTACATCGCATTTTAGATGATTTAACATGAATTGTACCATGAATCTTCAGGTCAAAAAGAGTTTGCAAATGATTGTATTGAGCAAAGATTATGCCAGAAATGTTCTGCTCCTTTAAAGTCACTGTTGGAAATGTTCAAATCTATTATTTGGGTTGTTTTTAGGTTAAAAAAAAGTTTTTCACGCCATAGTTCAGCAACTTTAAATGGTCTTCATGGACAAATGTGATGATGTTCAGAATCAGATTGAACAGGTTTGTGCGTAATATTAACAGAAGTTTTCGTTTTATTGCAAATCCTTTTCTTATGTTGTAAGGATTTTGATGGTTGAGTATGTGAATGTTTTTCTTTGAATATTAATAACCTAAATGAAAGGGGGAAATCTGAAAAGAAAACCTGGTGACAGAAAGTGGCAGATATACTGTACATGTTTCACTGTGTTTCTCATTGTTTTTCTCAATTACCCTCTAATTCACCCGTTTGGAAACAGATGCTGAAGACCGGAGTTTCATTTTTGATCTCGAGATGGTAAACCACCTGTCCTTGTGTTTTAAATCCAGTGGGAAGTGGTTCCAGTTACCTGCAGTATAAGGAATATCCATCTGTTTTCAGCATCCTCATGGGATTGCTGAAACATTTCTCAAGAGGACACCACGCCTCCACAAATCCGGTCAGGTGCGAGTATTCATGCGAACATAAACATCCTCATGCATCCAGGACCAGACTCCTGTCTCCCTGCGGAGTAACACCTACAGATCTGAACATTTACTAACAGATCTGCATTAGACAAGGATGTGATATGATTATCATATGCAGGATTAAGCATTTTCAGATTTCCTTTTATTTGTAGGCCTTCTACTACCTTCACAGCATACTGTTTAATGCCTCATGGGATACTTTTGTCTGAACTAATTTTCAGCTGTATGAAAACCTTAATAGTAATGATTCAGATGAAAATACACTGTGAAGAGTGAAAATAAAAGAGATTTTTTTATTCTATTTAGACTCATACCATCACAACAGTCGCTACACATAAGAGCCAACATTTGTGCACAGCTTATTCGTCTTTTTATATGATTTTACACTGTGCTCTGCTGTGATGTGTACTCATACGTTTATTTTTTGTACAGCATGGACAGTGATATAACAGAATAGAAAAAAATAGAATAGGAAATAAACAAAAAACGAACACACTCGCTCCTTAAAATCTCGCTATATTAGTCTTTTGATTGCTTCATGCATCATGAATAATTTTATTTTATATATTTGATAATAATAAGTAACTGGTAAAACATATTAGAAGTCTAATCCATTTATTTGATCACAAATCAGTATTGTAAAAATACAGTACAATATTCTCGAAATATTCTCAATGATATATTACAATTTAAAATAAATGTTTTCTATTTGATGAGAAGAAAGAATAGCATTTATTTAAGTCTTTACTGTCACTTTTGACAAATTTAATACATCGTTGCTCAATAAAAGTATTAATTTCTTACTCCAAACTTTTGATCTTTCGAACTTCACATTATTTCTAATACCTTTAAAAAATATTGGTAGTCAATAAACGTGTTTACAGTCTTTTAATGTAACATCTCAAAACTTTTTAGACAACCCTTATTTATGCCCAAAATTCTTATGTTTAGACCCTACTAAGGACAAGAATTTTATTAAGGGTCCTATGTTTGTAAATGTAGATTAAATTTTACATTTCATTCTGTTATTTAAATGTAGGACCAAATGTTACATTTAGGACCAAAAGTTCCTAAACACCTTTTTTTTTTTTGATAAGCAAGAGCTTGCTCTATTACTTTCATCCACCAGGGGGCAAGACAGCCTTATGTTTTTGTGACTTGCAACTTCCTCAGAAGATAGATAGATAGATAGACAGATAGATAGATAGATAGATAGATAGATAGATAGATAGATAGATAGATAGATAGATAGATAGATAGATAGATAGATAGATAGATAGATAGATAGATAGATAGATAGATAGATAGATAGATAGATAGATAGATAGATAGATCAGAATTTCACATATTGACTATGAACAGAACTTTCTGACAGAAATGCTTTTTTACTAGCAGTCTTCTATAACAATATCTTTGCATGAACCTTTTCCATCATTCTTTTCCATTTCCCAATTTTCATCTCTGTTATGAGTGTAAACCGTTGACAGTAACTTTACTGACACATTGACGAGTTGTGTAAGGAAGTCCTTGATGCTATCCTTTAATAGAAATGTGACTGTTCGCGGCTCAAACTTGAACTCGAGGTCAGAACTATTTCAGTTAATTTTGTTCAGTTCTTCACGACTGTAAGAACATCTGTGGATTTTTTAACAGTATTACATTTACTCCAGAGAAAATACTCTGTATAATATAATCTCTCTCAACCCTGCAGTGTGTATGCTGTGTGGAGCAGCATTTACAAACATTATTACGTTTGCTAATTGAATCTATCTGTGTCATTTGCAGATAGTTTATTCTCTCGCAGCTTCTACTGTGCCTGTGTTCACGTGTTGTGAAGAAGCACATCCTCATGTTCCCTCTAGCCATGCACACACACAAAAAAATCAATCAGAAAAATAATTTAATGGTATGCTAGTCATAGCTAGTTTAAACTGCTTTAGCTATGGTCTCTCCTGGCCTAACTGGTGTTCAGCAGGACAAGTCAGCTGGTCTCCCATCCTAACATGTTCTCCAGACTAACAAAATAAGAAAGAAAGAAGTAAAGATTCAGAGCTAAATAAATAGGAAATTAGTCCATCCACTTGTCCATTGATTTTCTGAAGCTGTGAGAAATCTTGTGTGCGTGTGTGGAAAAAACACTGATTAATTAAACAACTGAATTCAGAAAGCTTGATATATGTCATGTGGACTACTTTATTGGTTCTTTTTTGTTATTCTGGTGCATTACATCTTAGATCCCTATTTAGCGTGGTTATGTAAAAGAGTAGCAAACTATTTTTTCAGCATTTCACCTTTTGAGTTTTTAAAGGGGTGGTAAAACACCTTTTTTCGAAGGCTTGATCGTGTTTGTGGGGTGCACTGTAACATGTGTTCATGCTTCGTTTTTTAAAATTCGCATTATTTTTCACATATTTAACCATTATTCTACACTGCTCTGTCCCTCCTTGTAAAAACGGTCGGATGATTTCCTGGTTCTAAGAAGCCCCGCCCTCAAAAATACGCAATGGGCTCAGATTGGTTTGCTGGACCACTGTGTTGTGATTCGCTAACCGCCAAGTGCACGTTGTTTCGGAAACGCCCCTTACCCTCACCGGTAGTTTGTGCTTCAGTAAACAACGGCGTTAATATTCCCATACCAGTTTGAGCCCGAATCAGACCCAGAGAATGTTAGTTGAGAGGATCGAGCAGAACCTGTTCAAGAACGGCTGTTAAAGGACGTTTCAGAAAGGTATGTTTTTTTTTAAGACTGCAGATCTATTGTGATCGCTATATGACACTGTTACTTTTGTATATTTAAAACGATTGTAGCTAAATATCTGTCGCCGGAACTATTAACCCAATACGAACACTAAACATCGGCTTTATAACAGTAGCCAAATCAAACACAAACCATGTTTAGCATGCCTGTAGATAAACAATACATAAAAGCTATAATCAAAGAATAATTTACAGTGATCACATAAACGACAACAACCACGAACATTCAAAGTTCGCTGCGCTGGTGATATTAAACAGAAGTTTGTATGTGTTTGTCGGATAAGTATGAATTAACGTTAGCATTTAACAAACTGGTTTGTGGAGACAAACAGCGTTGTCCTTCGTTTACTTGCTCGCTACGATGTACAATTAACAATACAAACTATTACAGGAAAACACATCAACGAAAAAATCATACTTACAGGTTGTGGCTTGTAAATAGCTTCTGTTTTTAAAGTTGGAACTGCTCGATCTTTCAGGACAAGCCGTTGTGTGAATCCTGCATTGAACTCTAGATTGAGGAAGCTTTCCTCCGGAAAATGTGCAGCACAGAGAGCGACATTTGGATTATAATTATGAGGGACCGAGTTAAAAATAAATTGTAACCGTCCTTAGGAAGACTGAACAAAGTGGACCTGCAATCTGGGTGAAAATAACAGCGTTTCGACGGCATAGCGGCAACGGCACTCTACTACCACAACAACTCTTCTCCAAAGCAACATAAAATGGCATCGCCCCCTCTATGTATTGTGTTCCCAGAGGAGGGGTTTATGTAAATATTGGGCTTAGTGATGTCAGCAAGCCCACAGGAATGTCGTGTAGTCCCTATTGGCCGTTTCTGTAGTTCTTAGAAATTGAATTCTTTAAAAGCAAATATATCCCTTTGCTTTAAACTTTGAACGTTGTAACTTTGCAGATGTTGTTTATGCTCAAACAGCAACATTACACACTAACTAAAGTTAGAAAAGTGAAATCGTGTTTTACCACCCCTTTAACAACATGATGACAAAAGATGACAGAATTTTCATTGAAAGTAAATGGTAACGAACATTCCTTATCAGTCAGTCACGTTCGACGTTACGTCAGAACAAACTGACAAATTGGCATCTCGTCTGAGAGATCAGTACCCTCGGCAGTCAGATGCGCAGAGGCGTCTAGCACTCGTGTGTATGCCCAGAAGGTCAGCCCCTGTGCTAGACTTGGTGCCCGTGTGCTGTGATTCCTCTACGGGTGATCCCACGTGTATTTTTCCATGGTACAGCTTCCTTATTGGCGAGCCCGTGTTTTTCCCTTGGCAGAGCCCACTCTGCTAGTATTGACTCCACCATAGCAAGGCTAGATCTAGCACAGAGACCTTCCATATGTAGCACTGCCCAATTGGTCAGTCCATATGTGCAACTCCACATTTTACCTCCCTACGGACAGGATGTGGTCTCCGTATCGTCCCTTTCTGTTTGGAATAGGCACGCTGTCCCAGTGTTATCCAATAGGCTCACTGTATAGGGTAAGAAAGAACCTTTCTGGAGGGAACCTGTTCTTTCTTAGGCCCCAGCGGGTGCAGGGGGTCAGGCGGCTTACTGGAAGGTGCTGGAAGGGACAGCGATTGTGGCGTTTTGATTGGGATCCCAATTCGTCAGTTCTTTCAGACGTAATGTAGAACGTGACTGACTAATAGGGAATGTCCAGGTTACTAATCCTCCCTGAAAGAGGGAACAATCGCTGTACCACCGCTGAATGGCCGGGACACCATCTCAGCTCCTCAGCGCAAAACTTGGTTAGGGATGCAAATCTCACTCGCCAATGTCCATTGGCTGGTTTTGTTTACATCTCTCAGGCGAGATCCCAATTCTTCAGTTCGTTCTAACGTAAAGTCTCCTTTCCTTCCTTCAGGGAATGAGGGTTACATTAGTAACCTAGATGTTAAGCAAAACAATTTTGTGTTCTGCAAAAGAAATAAAGTCATAAAGG
>NW_028295989.1:0-25657 GCF_964197995.2 Scardinius erythrophthalmus
GCTTACGGCCATACCACTTTGAGAACGCCCGATCTCGTCTGATCTCGGAAGCTAAGCAGGGTCGGGCCTGGTTAGTACTTGGATGGGAGACCGCCTGGGAATACCAGGTGCTGTAAGCTTTTTGTTTAAAAAAAAAAAAAAAAAAAAAAAAAGAGTCTAAGCGTTTGTTCAAAAAACCTGAAATAGTCTCTGAGTTTCTTCCAAACGCTCAGTCTTGGCAGCAGAGTTTTTTCAGAAAGTCTGAAAAAATCTGTGAATTTCTTCAAAAACCCCTTTTTTGGCAGCAGATTTCGCTTACGGCCATACCACTTTGAGAACGCCCGATCTCGTCTGATCTCGGAAGCTAAGCATGGTCGGGCCTGGTTAGTACTTGGATGGGAGACCGCCTGGGAATACCAGGTGCTGTAAGCTTTTTAGTTTACTTCACTAATGTTCTAACCTTTTAAATAGCCCGTTTTTGGCAGCAGATTTCGCTTACGGCCATACCACTTTGAGAACGCCCGATCTCGTCTGATCTCGGAAGCTAAGCAGGGTCGGGCCTGGTTAGTACTTGGATGGGAGACCGCCTGGGAATACCAGGTGCTGTAAGCTTTTTGTTTAAAAAAAAAAAAAAAAAAAAAAGAGTCTAAGCGTTTGTTCAAAAAACCTGAAATAGTCTCTGAGTTTCTTCCAAACGCTCAGTCTTGGCAGCAGAGTTTTTTCAGAAAGTCTGAAAAAATCTGTGAATTTCTTCAAAAACCCCTTTTTTGGCAGCAGATTTCGCTTACGGCCATACCACTTTGAGAACGCCCGATCTCGTCTGATCTCGGAAGCTAAGCATGGTCGGGCCTGGTTAGTACTTGGATGGGAGACCGCCTGGGAATACCAGGTGCTGTAAGCTTTTTAATTTACTTCACTAATGTTCTAACCTTTTAAATAGCCCGTTTTTGGCAGCAGATTTCGCTTACGGCCATACCACTTTGAGAACGCCCGATCTCGTCTGATCTCGGAAGCTAAGCAGGGTCGGGCCTGGTTAGTACTTGGATGGGAGACCGCCTGGGAATACCAGGTGCTGTAAGCTTTTTGTTTAAAAAAAAAAAAAAAAAAAAAAAGAGTCTAAGCGTTTGTTCAAAAAACCTGAAATAGTCTCTGAGTTTCTTCCAAACGCTCAGTCTTGGCAGCAGAGTTTTTTCAGAAAGTCTGAAAAAATCTGTGAATTTCTTCAAAAACCCCTTTTTTGGCAGCAGATTTCGCTTACGGCCATACCACTTTGAGAACGCCCGATCTCGTCTGATCTCGGAAGCTAAGCATGGTCGGGCCTGGTTAGTACTTGGATGGGAGACCGCCTGGGAATACCAGGTGCTGTAAGCTTTTTAATTTACTTCACTAATGTTCTAACCTTTTAAATAGCCCGTTTTTGGCAGCAGATTTCGCTTACGGCCATACCACTTTGAGAACGCCCGATCTCGTCTGATCTCGGAAGCTAAGCAGGGTCGGGCCTGGTTAGTACTTGGATGGGAGACCGCCTGGGAATACCAGGTGCTGTAAGCTTTTTGTTTAAAAAAAAAAAAAAAAAAAAAAAAGAGTCTAAGCGTTTGTTCAAAAAACCTGAAATAGTCTCTGAGTTTCTTCCAAACGCTCAGTCTTGGCAGCAGAGTTTTTTCAGAAAGTCTGAAAAAATCTGTGAATTTCTTCAAAAACCCCTTTTTTGGCAGCAGATTTCGCTTACGGCCATACCACTTTGAGAACGCCCGATCTCGTCTGATCTCGGAAGCTAAGCATGGTCGGGCCTGGTTAGTACTTGGATGGGAGACCGCCTGGGAATACCAGGTGCTGTAAGCTTTTTAATTTACTTCACTAATGTTCTAACCTTTTAAATAGCCCGTTTTTGGCAGCAGATTTCGCTTACGGCCATACCACTTTGAGAACGCCCGATCTCGTCTGATCTCGGAAGCTAAGCAGGGTCGGGCCTGGTTAGTACTTGGATGGGAGACCGCCTGGGAATACCAGGTGCTGTAAGCTTTTTGTTTAAAAAAAAAAAAAAAAAAAAAAAGAGTCTAAGCGTTTGTTCAAAAAACCTGAAATAGTCTCTGAGTTTCTTCCAAACGCTCAGTCTTGGCAGCAGAGTTTTTTCAGAAAGTCTGAAAAAATCTGTGAATTTCTTCAAAAACCCCTTTTTTGGCAGCAGATTTCGCTTACGGCCATACCACTTTGAGAACGCCCGATCTCGTCTGATCTCGGAAGCTAAGCATGGTCGGGCCTGGTTAGTACTTGGATGGGAGACCGCCTGGGAATACCAGGTGCTGTAAGCTTTTTGTTTAAAAAAAAAAAAAAAAAAAAAAAGAGTCTAAGCGTTTGTTCAAAAAACCTGAAATAGTCTCTGAGTTTCTTCCAAACGCTCAGTCTTGGCAGCAGAGTTTTTTCAGAAAGTCTGAAAAAATCTGTGAATTTCTTCAAAAACCCCTTTTTTGGCAGCAGATTTCGCTTACGGCCATACCACTTTGAGAACGCCCGATCTCGTCTGATCTCGGAAGCTAAGCATGGTCGGGCCTGGTTAGTACTTGGATGGGAGACCGCCTGGGAATACCAGGTGCTGTAAGCTTTTTAGTTTACTTCACTAATGTTCTAACCTTTTAAATAGCCCGTTTTTGGCAGCAGATTTCGCTTACGGCCATACCACTTTGAGAACGCCCGATCTCGTCTGATCTCGGAAGCTAAGCAGGGTCGGGCCTGGTTAGTACTTGGATGGGAGACCGCCTGGGAATACCAGGTGCTGTAAGCTTTTTGTTTAAAAAAAAAAAAAAAAAAAAAAGAGTCTAAGCGTTTGTTCAAAAAACCTGAAATAGTCTCTGAGTTTCTTCCAAACGCTCAGTCTTGGCAGCAGAGTTTTTTCAGAAAGTCTGAAAAAATCTGTGAATTTCTTCAAAAACCCCTTTTTTGGCAGCAGATTTCGCTTACGGCCATACCACTTTGAGAACGCCCGATCTCGTCTGATCTCGGAAGCTAAGCATGGTCGGGCCTGGTTAGTACTTGGATGGGAGACCGCCTGGGAATACCAGGTGCTGTAAGCTTTTTAGTTTACTTCACTAATGTTCTAACCTTTTAAATAGCCCGTTTTTGGCAGCAGATTTCGCTTACGGCCATACCACTTTGAGAACGCCCGATCTCGTCTGATCTCGGAAGCTAAGCAGGGTCGGGCCTGGTTAGTACTTGGATGGGAGACCGCCTGGGAATACCAGGTGCTGTAAGCTTTTTGTTTAAAAAAAAAAAAAAAAAAAAAAAAGAGTCTAAGCGTTTGTTCAAAAAACCTGAAATAGTCTCTGAGTTTCTTCCAAACGCTCAGTCTTGGCAGCAGAGTTTTTTCAGAAAGTCTGAAAAAATCTGTGAATTTCTTCAAAAACCCCTTTTTTGGCAGCAGATTTCGCTTACGGCCATACCACTTTGAGAACGCCCGATCTCGTCTGATCTCGGAAGCTAAGCATGGTCGGGCCTGGTTAGTACTTGGATGGGAGACCGCCTGGGAATACCAGGTGCTGTAAGCTTTTTGTTTAAAAAAAAAAAAAAAAAAAAAAGAGTCTAAGCGTTTGTTCAAAAAACCTGAAATAGTCTCTGAGTTTCTTCCAAACGCTCAGTCTTGGCAGCAGAGTTTTTTCAGAAAGTCTGAAAAAATCTGTGAATTTCTTCAAAAACCCCTTTTTTGGCAGCAGATTTCGCTTACGGCCATACCACTTTGAGAACGCCCGATCTCGTCTGATCTCGGAAGCTAAGCATGGTCGGGCCTGGTTAGTACTTGGATGGGAGACCGCCTGGGAATACCAGGTGCTGTAAGCTTTTTAGTTTACTTCACTAATGTTCTAACCTTTTAAATAGCCCGTTTTTGGCAGCAGATTTCGCTTACGGCCATACCACTTTGAGAACGCCCGATCTCGTCTGATCTCGGAAGCTAAGCAGGGTCGGGCCTGGTTAGTACTTGGATGGGAGACCGCCTGGGAATACCAGGTGCTGTAAGCTTTTTGTTTAAAAAAAAAAAAAAAAAAAAAAAGAGTCTAAGCGTTTGTTCAAAAAACCTGAAATAGTCTCTGAGTTTCTTCCAAACGCTCAGTCTTGGCAGCAGAGTTTTTTCAGAAAGTCTGAAAAAATCTGTGAATTTCTTCAAAAACCCCTTTTTTGGCAGCAGATTTCGCTTACGGCCATACCACTTTGAGAACGCCCGATCTCGTCTGATCTCGGAAGCTAAGCATGGTCGGGCCTGGTTAGTACTTGGATGGGAGACCGCCTGGGAATACCAGGTGCTGTAAGCTTTTTAGTTTACTTCACTAATGTTCTAACCTTTTAAATAGCCCGTTTTTGGCAGCAGATTTCGCTTACGGCCATACCACTTTGAGAACGCCCGATCTCGTCTGATCTCGGAAGCTAAGCAGGGTCGGGCCTGGTTAGTACTTGGATGGGAGACCGCCTGGGAATACCAGGTGCTGTAAGCTTTTTGTTTAAAAAAAAAAAAAAAAAAAAAAAGAGTCTAAGCGTTTGTTCAAAAAACCTGAAATAGTCTCTGAGTTTCTTCCAAACGCTCAGTCTTGGCAGCAGAGTTTTTTCAGAAAGTCTGAAAAAATCTGTGAATTTCTTCAAAAACCCCTTTTTTGGCAGCAGATTTCGCTTACGGCCATACCACTTTGAGAACGCCCGATCTCGTCTGATCTCGGAAGCTAAGCATGGTCGGGCCTGGTTAGTACTTGGATGGGAGACCGCCTGGGAATACCAGGTGCTGTAAGCTTTTTAGTTTACTTCACTAATGTTCTAACCTTTTAAATAGCCCGTTTTTGGCAGCAGATTTCGCTTACGGCCATACCACTTTGAGAACGCCCGATCTCGTCTGATCTCGGAAGCTAAGCAGGGTCGGGCCTGGTTAGTACTTGGATGGGAGACCGCCTGGGAATACCAGGTGCTGTAAGCTTTTTGTTTAAAAAAAAAAAAAAAAAAAAAAAGAGTCTAAGCGTTTGTTCAAAAAACCTGAAATAGTCTCTGAGTTTCTTCCAAACGCTCAGTCTTGGCAGCAGAGTTTTTTCAGAAAGTCTGAAAAAATCTGTGAATTTCTTCAAAAACCCCTTTTTTGGCAGCAGATTTCGCTTACGGCCATACCACTTTGAGAACGCCCGATCTCGTCTGATCTCGGAAGCTAAGCATGGTCGGGCCTGGTTAGTACTTGGATGGGAGACCGCCTGGGAATACCAGGTGCTGTAAGCTTTTTAGTTTACTTCACTAATGTTCTAACCTTTTAAATAGCCCGTTTTTGGCAGCAGATTTCGCTTACGGCCATACCACTTTGAGAACGCCCGATCTCGTCTGATCTCGGAAGCTAAGCAGGGTCGGGCCTGGTTAGTACTTGGATGGGAGACCGCCTGGGAATACCAGGTGCTGTAAGCTTTTTGTTTAAAAAAAAAAAAAAAAAAAAAAAGAGTCTAAGCGTTTGTTCAAAAAACCTGAAATAGTCTCTGAGTTTCTTCCAAACGCTCAGTCTTGGCAGCAGAGTTTTTTCAGAAAGTCTGAAAAAATCTGTGAATTTCTTCAAAAACCCCTTTTTTGGCAGCAGATTTCGCTTACGGCCATACCACTTTGAGAACGCCCGATCTCGTCTGATCTCGGAAGCTAAGCATGGTCGGGCCTGGTTAGTACTTGGATGGGAGACCGCCTGGGAATACCAGGTGCTGTAAGCTTTTTAGTTTACTTCACTAATGTTCTAACCTTTTAAATAGCCCGTTTTTGGCAGCAGATTTCGCTTACGGCCATACCACTTTGAGAACGCCCGATCTCGTCTGATCTCGGAAGCTAAGCAGGGTCGGGCCTGGTTAGTACTTGGATGGGAGACCGCCTGGGAATACCAGGTGCTGTAAGCTTTTTGTTTAAAAAAAAAAAAAAAAAAAAAAAGAGTCTAAGCGTTTGTTCAAAAAACCTGAAATAGTCTCTGAGTTTCTTCCAAACGCTCAGTCTTGGCAGCAGAGTTTTTTCAGAAAGTCTGAAAAAATCTGTGAATTTCTTCAAAAACCCCTTTTTTGGCAGCAGATTTCGCTTACGGCCATACCACTTTGAGAACGCCCGATCTCGTCTGATCTCGGAAGCTAAGCATGGTCGGGCCTGGTTAGTACTTGGATGGGAGACCGCCTGGGAATACCAGGTGCTGTAAGCTTTTTGTTTAAAAAAAAAAAAAAAAAAAAAAGAGTCTAAGCGTTTGTTCAAAAAACCTGAAATAGTCTCTGAGTTTCTTCCAAACGCTCAGTCTTGGCAGCAGAGTTTTTTCAGAAAGTCTGAAAAAATCTGTGAATTTCTTCAAAAACCCCTTTTTTGGCAGCAGATTTCGCTTACGGCCATACCACTTTGAGAACGCCCGATCTCGTCTGATCTCGGAAGCTAAGCATGGTCGGGCCTGGTTAGTACTTGGATGGGAGACCGCCTGGGAATACCAGGTGCTGTAAGCTTTTTAGTTTACTTCACTAATGTTCTAACCTTTTAAATAGCCCGTTTTTGGCAGCAGATTTCGCTTACGGCCATACCACTTTGAGAACGCCCGATCTCGTCTGATCTCGGAAGCTAAGCAGGGTCGGGCCTGGTTAGTACTTGGATGGGAGACCGCCTGGGAATACCAGGTGCTGTAAGCTTTTTGTTTAAAAAAAAAAAAAAAAAAAAAAAGAGTCTAAGCGTTTGTTCAAAAAACCTGAAATAGTCTCTGAGTTTCTTCCAAACGCTCAGTCTTGGCAGCAGAGTTTTTTCAGAAAGTCTGAAAAAATCTGTGAATTTCTTCAAAAACCCCTTTTTTGGCAGCAGATTTCGCTTACGGCCATACCACTTTGAGAACGCCCGATCTCGTCTGATCTCGGAAGCTAAGCATGGTCGGGCCTGGTTAGTACTTGGATGGGAGACCGCCTGGGAATACCAGGTGCTGTAAGCTTTTTGTTTAAAAAAAAAAAAAAAAAAAAAAGAGTCTAAGCGTTTGTTCAAAAAACCTGAAATAGTCTCTGAGTTTCTTCCAAACGCTCAGTCTTGGCAGCAGAGTTTTTTCAGAAAGTCTGAAAAAATCTGTGAATTTCTTCAAAAACCCCTTTTTTGGCAGCAGATTTCGCTTACGGCCATACCACTTTGAGAACGCCCGATCTCGTCTGATCTCGGAAGCTAAGCATGGTCGGGCCTGGTTAGTACTTGGATGGGAGACCGCCTGGGAATACCAGGTGCTGTAAGCTTTTTAATTTACTTCACTAATGTTCTAACCTTTTAAATAGCCCGTTTTTGGCAGCAGATTTCGCTTACGGCCATACCACTTTGAGAACGCCCGATCTCGTCTGATCTCGGAAGCTAAGCAGGGTCGGGCCTGGTTAGTACTTGGATGGGAGACCGCCTGGGAATACCAGGTGCTGTAAGCTTTTTGTTTAAAAAAAAAAAAAAAAAAAAAAAGAGTCTAAGCGTTTGTTCAAAAAACCTGAAATAGTCTCTGAGTTTCTTCCAAACGCTCAGTCTTGGCAGCAGAGTTTTTTCAGAAAGTCTGAAAAAATCTGTGAATTTCTTCAAAAACCCCTTTTTTGGCAGCAGATTTCGCTTACGGCCATACCACTTTGAGAACGCCCGATCTCGTCTGATCTCGGAAGCTAAGCATGGTCGGGCCTGGTTAGTACTTGGATGGGAGACCGCCTGGGAATACCAGGTGCTGTAAGCTTTTTAATTTACTTCACTAATGTTCTAACCTTTTAAATAGCCCGTTTTTGGCAGCAGATTTCGCTTACGGCCATACCACTTTGAGAACGCCCGATCTCGTCTGATCTCGGAAGCTAAGCAGGGTCGGGCCTGGTTAGTACTTGGATGGGAGACCGCCTGGGAATACCAGGTGCTGTAAGCTTTTTGTTTAAAAAAAAAAAAAAAAAAAAAAAGAGTCTAAGCGTTTGTTCAAAAAACCTGAAATAGTCTCTGAGTTTCTTCCAAACGCTCAGTCTTGGCAGCAGAGTTTTTTCAGAAAGTCTGAAAAAATCTGTGAATTTCTTCAAAAACCCCTTTTTTGGCAGCAGATTTCGCTTACGGCCATACCACTTTGAGAACGCCCGATCTCGTCTGATCTCGGAAGCTAAGCATGGTCGGGCCTGGTTAGTACTTGGATGGGAGACCGCCTGGGAATACCAGGTGCTGTAAGCTTTTTGTTTAAAAAAAAAAAAAAAAAAAAAAGAGTCTAAGCGTTTGTTCAAAAAACCTGAAATAGTCTCTGAGTTTCTTCCAAACGCTCAGTCTTGGCAGCAGAGTTTTTTCAGAAAGTCTGAAAAAATCTGTGAATTTCTTCAAAAACCCCTTTTTTGGCAGCAGATTTCGCTTACGGCCATACCACTTTGAGAACGCCCGATCTCGTCTGATCTCGGAAGCTAAGCATGGTCGGGCCTGGTTAGTACTTGGATGGGAGACCGCCTGGGAATACCAGGTGCTGTAAGCTTTTTAATTTACTTCACTAATGTTCTAACCTTTTAAATAGCCCGTTTTTGGCAGCAGATTTCGCTTACGGCCATACCACTTTGAGAACGCCCGATCTCGTCTGATCTCGGAAGCTAAGCAGGGTCGGGCCTGGTTAGTACTTGGATGGGAGACCGCCTGGGAATACCAGGTGCTGTAAGCTTTTTGTTTAAAAAAAAAAAAAAAAAAAAAAAGAGTCTAAGCGTTTGTTCAAAAAACCTGAAATAGTCTCTGAGTTTCTTCCAAACGCTCAGTCTTGGCAGCAGAGTTTTTTCAGAAAGTCTGAAAAAATCTGTGAATTTCTTCAAAAACCCCTTTTTTGGCAGCAGATTTCGCTTACGGCCATACCACTTTGAGAACGCCCGATCTCGTCTGATCTCGGAAGCTAAGCATGGTCGGGCCTGGTTAGTACTTGGATGGGAGACCGCCTGGGAATACCAGGTGCTGTAAGCTTTTTAATTTACTTCACTAATGTTCTAACCTTTTAAATAGCCCGTTTTTGGCAGCAGATTTCGCTTACGGCCATACCACTTTGAGAACGCCCGATCTCGTCTGATCTCGGAAGCTAAGCAGGGTCGGGCCTGGTTAGTACTTGGATGGGAGACCGCCTGGGAATACCAGGTGCTGTAAGCTTTTTGTTTAAAAAAAAAAAAAAAAAAAAAAAGAGTCTAAGCGTTTGTTCAAAAAACCTGAAATAGTCTCTGAGTTTCTTCCAAACGCTCAGTCTTGGCAGCAGAGTTTTTTCAGAAAGTCTGAAAAAATCTGTGAATTTCTTCAAAAACCCCTTTTTTGGCAGCAGATTTCGCTTACGGCCATACCACTTTGAGAACGCCCGATCTCGTCTGATCTCGGAAGCTAAGCATGGTCGGGCCTGGTTAGTACTTGGATGGGAGACCGCCTGGGAATACCAGGTGCTGTAAGCTTTTTAATTTACTTCACTAATGTTCTAACCTTTTAAATAGCCCGTTTTTGGCAGCAGATTTCGCTTACGGCCATACCACTTTGAGAACGCCCGATCTCGTCTGATCTCGGAAGCTAAGCAGGGTCGGGCCTGGTTAGTACTTGGATGGGAGACCGCCTGGGAATACCAGGTGCTGTAAGCTTTTTGTTTAAAAAAAAAAAAAAAAAAAAAAAGAGTCTAAGCGTTTGTTCAAAAAACCTGAAATAGTCTCTGAGTTTCTTCCAAACGCTCAGTCTTGGCAGCAGAGTTTTTTCAGAAAGTCTGAAAAAATCTGTGAATTTCTTCAAAAACCCCTTTTTTGGCAGCAGATTTCGCTTACGGCCATACCACTTTGAGAACGCCCGATCTCGTCTGATCTCGGAAGCTAAGCATGGTCGGGCCTGGTTAGTACTTGGATGGGAGACCGCCTGGGAATACCAGGTGCTGTAAGCTTTTTAGTTTACTTCACTAATGTTCTAACCTTTTAAATAGCCCGTTTTTGGCAGCAGATTTCGCTTACGGCCATACCACTTTGAGAACGCCCGATCTCGTCTGATCTCGGAAGCTAAGCAGGGTCGGGCCTGGTTAGTACTTGGATGGGAGACCGCCTGGGAATACCAGGTGCTGTAAGCTTTTTAATTTACTTCACTAATGTTCTAACCTTTTAAATAGCCCGTTTTTGGCAGCAGATTTCGCTTACGGCCATACCACTTTGAGAACGCCCGATCTCGTCTGATCTCGGAAGCTAAGCAGGGTCGGGCCTGGTTAGTACTTGGATGGGAGACCGCCTGGGAATACCAGGTGCTGTAAGCTTTTTGTTTAAAAAAAAAAAAAAAAAAAAAAAGAGTCTAAGCGTTTGTTCAAAAAACCTGAAATAGTCTCTGAGTTTCTTCCAAACGCTCAGTCTTGGCAGCAGAGTTTTTTCAGAAAGTCTGAAAAAATCTGTGAATTTCTTCAAAAACCCCTTTTTTGGCAGCAGATTTCGCTTACGGCCATACCACTTTGAGAACGCCCGATCTCGTCTGATCTCGGAAGCTAAGCATGGTCGGGCCTGGTTAGTACTTGGATGGGAGACCGCCTGGGAATACCAGGTGCTGTAAGCTTTTTGTTTAAAAAAAAAAAAAAAAAAAAAAGAGTCTAAGCGTTTGTTCAAAAAACCTGAAATAGTCTCTGAGTTTCTTCCAAACGCTCAGTCTTGGCAGCAGAGTTTTTTCAGAAAGTCTGAAAAAATCTGTGAATTTCTTCAAAAACCCCTTTTTTGGCAGCAGATTTCGCTTACGGCCATACCACTTTGAGAACGCCCGATCTCGTCTGATCTCGGAAGCTAAGCATGGTCGGGCCTGGTTAGTACTTGGATGGGAGACCGCCTGGGAATACCAGGTGCTGTAAGCTTTTTAGTTTACTTCACTAATGTTCTAACCTTTTAAATAGCCCGTTTTTGGCAGCAGATTTCGCTTACGGCCATACCACTTTGAGAACGCCCGATCTCGTCTGATCTCGGAAGCTAAGCAGGGTCGGGCCTGGTTAGTACTTGGATGGGAGACCGCCTGGGAATACCAGGTGCTGTAAGCTTTTTGTTTAAAAAAAAAAAAAAAAAAAAAAAGAGTCTAAGCGTTTGTTCAAAAAACCTGAAATAGTCTCTGAGTTTCTTCCAAACGCTCAGTCTTGGCAGCAGAGTTTTTTCAGAAAGTCTGAAAAAATCTGTGAATTTCTTCAAAAACCCCTTTTTTGGCAGCAGATTTCGCTTACGGCCATACCACTTTGAGAACGCCCGATCTCGTCTGATCTCGGAAGCTAAGCATGGTCGGGCCTGGTTAGTACTTGGATGGGAGACCGCCTGGGAATACCAGGTGCTGTAAGCTTTTTGTTTAAAAAAAAAAAAAAAAAAAAAAGAGTCTAAGCGTTTGTTCAAAAAACCTGAAATAGTCTCTGAGTTTCTTCCAAACGCTCAGTCTTGGCAGCAGAGTTTTTTCAGAAAGTCTGAAAAAATCTGTGAATTTCTTCAAAAACCCCTTTTTTGGCAGCAGATTTCGCTTACGGCCATACCACTTTGAGAACGCCCGATCTCGTCTGATCTCGGAAGCTAAGCATGGTCGGGCCTGGTTAGTACTTGGATGGGAGACCGCCTGGGAATACCAGGTGCTGTAAGCTTTTTAATTTACTTCACTAATGTTCTAACCTTTTAAATAGCCCGTTTTTGGCAGCAGATTTCGCTTACGGCCATACCACTTTGAGAACGCCCGATCTCGTCTGATCTCGGAAGCTAAGCAGGGTCGGGCCTGGTTAGTACTTGGATGGGAGACCGCCTGGGAATACCAGGTGCTGTAAGCTTTTTGTTTAAAAAAAAAAAAAAAAAAAAAAAGAGTCTAAGCGTTTGTTCAAAAAACCTGAAATAGTCTCTGAGTTTCTTCCAAACGCTCAGTCTTGGCAGCAGAGTTTTTTCAGAAAGTCTGAAAAAATCTGTGAATTTCTTCAAAAACCCCTTTTTTGGCAGCAGATTTCGCTTACGGCCATACCACTTTGAGAACGCCCGATCTCGTCTGATCTCGGAAGCTAAGCATGGTCGGGCCTGGTTAGTACTTGGATGGGAGACCGCCTGGGAATACCAGGTGCTGTAAGCTTTTTAATTTACTTCACTAATGTTCTAACCTTTTAAATAGCCCGTTTTTGGCAGCAGATTTCGCTTACGGCCATACCACTTTGAGAACGCCCGATCTCGTCTGATCTCGGAAGCTAAGCAGGGTCGGGCCTGGTTAGTACTTGGATGGGAGACCGCCTGGGAATACCAGGTGCTGTAAGCTTTTTGTTTAAAAAAAAAAAAAAAAAAAAAAAGAGTCTAAGCGTTTGTTCAAAAAACCTGAAATAGTCTCTGAGTTTCTTCCAAACGCTCAGTCTTGGCAGCAGAGTTTTTTCAGAAAGTCTGAAAAAATCTGTGAATTTCTTCAAAAACCCCTTTTTTGGCAGCAGATTTCGCTTACGGCCATACCACTTTGAGAACGCCCGATCTCGTCTGATCTCGGAAGCTAAGCATGGTCGGGCCTGGTTAGTACTTGGATGGGAGACCGCCTGGGAATACCAGGTGCTGTAAGCTTTTTAATTTACTTCACTAATGTTCTAACCTTTTAAATAGCCCGTTTTTGGCAGCAGATTTCGCTTACGGCCATACCACTTTGAGAACGCCCGATCTCGTCTGATCTCGGAAGCTAAGCAGGGTCGGGCCTGGTTAGTACTTGGATGGGAGACCGCCTGGGAATACCAGGTGCTGTAAGCTTTTTGTTTAAAAAAAAAAAAAAAAAAAAAAAGAGTCTAAGCGTTTGTTCAAAAAACCTGAAATAGTCTCTGAGTTTCTTCCAAACGCTCAGTCTTGGCAGCAGAGTTTTTTCAGAAAGTCTGAAAAAATCTGTGAATTTCTTCAAAAACCCCTTTTTTGGCAGCAGATTTCGCTTACGGCCATACCACTTTGAGAACGCCCGATCTCGTCTGATCTCGGAAGCTAAGCATGGTCGGGCCTGGTTAGTACTTGGATGGGAGACCGCCTGGGAATACCAGGTGCTGTAAGCTTTTTGTTTAAAAAAAAAAAAAAAAAAAAAAGAGTCTAAGCGTTTGTTCAAAAAACCTGAAATAGTCTCTGAGTTTCTTCCAAACGCTCAGTCTTGGCAGCAGAGTTTTTTCAGAAAGTCTGAAAAAATCTGTGAATTTCTTCAAAAACCCCTTTTTTGGCAGCAGATTTCGCTTACGGCCATACCACTTTGAGAACGCCCGATCTCGTCTGATCTCGGAAGCTAAGCATGGTCGGGCCTGGTTAGTACTTGGATGGGAGACCGCCTGGGAATACCAGGTGCTGTAAGCTTTTTAGTTTACTTCACTAATGTTCTAACCTTTTAAATAGCCCGTTTTTGGCAGCAGATTTCGCTTACGGCCATACCACTTTGAGAACGCCCGATCTCGTCTGATCTCGGAAGCTAAGCAGGGTCGGGCCTGGTTAGTACTTGGATGGGAGACCGCCTGGGAATACCAGGTGCTGTAAGCTTTTTGTTTAAAAAAAAAAAAAAAAAAAAAAGAGTCTAAGCGTTTGTTCAAAAAACCTGAAATAGTCTCTGAGTTTCTTCCAAACGCTCAGTCTTGGCAGCAGAGTTTTTTCAGAAAGTCTGAAAAAATCTGTGAATTTCTTCAAAAACCCCTTTTTTGGCAGCAGATTTCGCTTACGGCCATACCACTTTGAGAACGCCCGATCTCGTCTGATCTCGGAAGCTAAGCATGGTCGGGCCTGGTTAGTACTTGGATGGGAGACCGCCTGGGAATACCAGGTGCTGTAAGCTTTTTAGTTTACTTCACTAATGTTCTAACCTTTTAAATAGCCCGTTTTTGGCAGCAGATTTCGCTTACGGCCATACCACTTTGAGAACGCCCGATCTCGTCTGATCTCGGAAGCTAAGCAGGGTCGGGCCTGGTTAGTACTTGGATGGGAGACCGCCTGGGAATACCAGGTGCTGTAAGCTTTTTGTTTAAAAAAAAAAAAAAAAAAAAAAAGAGTCTAAGCGTTTGTTCAAAAAACCTGAAATAGTCTCTGAGTTTCTTCCAAACGCTCAGTCTTGGCAGCAGAGTTTTTTCAGAAAGTCTGAAAAAATCTGTGAATTTCTTCAAAAACCCCTTTTTTGGCAGCAGATTTCGCTTACGGCCATACCACTTTGAGAACGCCCGATCTCGTCTGATCTCGGAAGCTAAGCATGGTCGGGCCTGGTTAGTACTTGGATGGGAGACCGCCTGGGAATACCAGGTGCTGTAAGCTTTTTGTTTAAAAAAAAAAAAAAAAAAAAAAAGAGTCTAAGCGTTTGTTCAAAAAACCTGAAATAGTCTCTGAGTTTCTTCCAAACGCTCAGTCTTGGCAGCAGAGTTTTTTCAGAAAGTCTGAAAAAATCTGTGAATTTCTTCAAAAACCCCTTTTTTGGCAGCAGATTTCGCTTACGGCCATACCACTTTGAGAACGCCCGATCTCGTCTGATCTCGGAAGCTAAGCATGGTCGGGCCTGGTTAGTACTTGGATGGGAGACCGCCTGGGAATACCAGGTGCTGTAAGCTTTTTAGTTTACTTCACTAATGTTCTAACCTTTTAAATAGCCCGTTTTTGGCAGCAGATTTCGCTTACGGCCATACCACTTTGAGAACGCCCGATCTCGTCTGATCTCGGAAGCTAAGCAGGGTCGGGCCTGGTTAGTACTTGGATGGGAGACCGCCTGGGAATACCAGGTGCTGTAAGCTTTTTGTTTAAAAAAAAAAAAAAAAAAAAAAAGAGTCTAAGCGTTTGTTCAAAAAACCTGAAATAGTCTCTGAGTTTCTTCCAAACGCTCAGTCTTGGCAGCAGAGTTTTTTCAGAAAGTCTGAAAAAATCTGTGAATTTCTTCAAAAACCCCTTTTTTGGCAGCAGATTTCGCTTACGGCCATACCACTTTGAGAACGCCCGATCTCGTCTGATCTCGGAAGCTAAGCATGGTCGGGCCTGGTTAGTACTTGGATGGGAGACCGCCTGGGAATACCAGGTGCTGTAAGCTTTTTAGTTTACTTCACTAATGTTCTAACCTTTTAAATAGCCCGTTTTTGGCAGCAGATTTCGCTTACGGCCATACCACTTTGAGAACGCCCGATCTCGTCTGATCTCGGAAGCTAAGCAGGGTCGGGCCTGGTTAGTACTTGGATGGGAGACCGCCTGGGAATACCAGGTGCTGTAAGCTTTTTGTTTAAAAAAAAAAAAAAAAAAAAAAAGAGTCTAAGCGTTTGTTCAAAAAACCTGAAATAGTCTCTGAGTTTCTTCCAAACGCTCAGTCTTGGCAGCAGAGTTTTTTCAGAAAGTCTGAAAAAATCTGTGAATTTCTTCAAAAACCCCTTTTTTGGCAGCAGATTTCGCTTACGGCCATACCACTTTGAGAACGCCCGATCTCGTCTGATCTCGGAAGCTAAGCATGGTCGGGCCTGGTTAGTACTTGGATGGGAGACCGCCTGGGAATACCAGGTGCTGTAAGCTTTTTAGTTTACTTCACTAATGTTCTAACCTTTTAAATAGCCCGTTTTTGGCAGCAGATTTCGCTTACGGCCATACCACTTTGAGAACGCCCGATCTCGTCTGATCTCGGAAGCTAAGCAGGGTCGGGCCTGGTTAGTACTTGGATGGGAGACCGCCTGGGAATACCAGGTGCTGTAAGCTTTTTGTTTAAAAAAAAAAAAAAAAAAAAAAAGAGTCTAAGCGTTTGTTCAAAAAACCTGAAATAGTCTCTGAGTTTCTTCCAAACGCTCAGTCTTGGCAGCAGAGTTTTTTCAGAAAGTCTGAAAAAATCTGTGAATTTCTTCAAAAACCCCTTTTTTGGCAGCAGATTTCGCTTACGGCCATACCACTTTGAGAACGCCCGATCTCGTCTGATCTCGGAAGCTAAGCATGGTCGGGCCTGGTTAGTACTTGGATGGGAGACCGCCTGGGAATACCAGGTGCTGTAAGCTTTTTAGTTTACTTCACTAATGTTCTAACCTTTTAAATAGCCCGTTTTTGGCAGCAGATTTCGCTTACGGCCATACCACTTTGAGAACGCCCGATCTCGTCTGATCTCGGAAGCTAAGCAGGGTCGGGCCTGGTTAGTACTTGGATGGGAGACCGCCTGGGAATACCAGGTGCTGTAAGCTTTTTGTTTAAAAAAAAAAAAAAAAAAAAAAAGAGTCTAAGCGTTTGTTCAAAAAACCTGAAATAGTCTCTGAGTTTCTTCCAAACGCTCAGTCTTGGCAGCAGAGTTTTTTCAGAAAGTCTGAAAAAATCTGTGAATTTCTTCAAAAACCCCTTTTTTGGCAGCAGATTTCGCTTACGGCCATACCACTTTGAGAACGCCCGATCTCGTCTGATCTCGGAAGCTAAGCATGGTCGGGCCTGGTTAGTACTTGGATGGGAGACCGCCTGGGAATACCAGGTGCTGTAAGCTTTTTAGTTTACTTCACTAATGTTCTAACCTTTTAAATAGCCCGTTTTTGGCAGCAGATTTCGCTTACGGCCATACCACTTTGAGAACGCCCGATCTCGTCTGATCTCGGAAGCTAAGCAGGGTCGGGCCTGGTTAGTACTTGGATGGGAGACCGCCTGGGAATACCAGGTGCTGTAAGCTTTTTGTTTAAAAAAAAAAAAAAAAAAAAAAAGAGTCTAAGCGTTTGTTCAAAAAACCTGAAATAGTCTCTGAGTTTCTTCCAAACGCTCAGTCTTGGCAGCAGAGTTTTTTCAGAAAGTCTGAAAAAATCTGTGAATTTCTTCAAAAACCCCTTTTTTGGCAGCAGATTTCGCTTACGGCCATACCACTTTGAGAACGCCCGATCTCGTCTGATCTCGGAAGCTAAGCATGGTCGGGCCTGGTTAGTACTTGGATGGGAGACCGCCTGGGAATACCAGGTGCTGTAAGCTTTTTAATTTACTTCACTAATGTTCTAACCTTTTAAATAGCCCGTTTTTGGCAGCAGATTTCGCTTACGGCCATACCACTTTGAGAACGCCCGATCTCGTCTGATCTCGGAAGCTAAGCAGGGTCGGGCCTGGTTAGTACTTGGATGGGAGACCGCCTGGGAATACCAGGTGCTGTAAGCTTTTTGTTTAAAAAAAAAAAAAAAAAAAAAAAGAGTCTAAGCGTTTGTTCAAAAAACCTGAAATAGTCTCTGAGTTTCTTCCAAACGCTCAGTCTTGGCAGCAGAGTTTTTTCAGAAAGTCTGAAAAAATCTGTGAATTTCTTCAAAAACCCCTTTTTTGGCAGCAGATTTCGCTTACGGCCATACCACTTTGAGAACGCCCGATCTCGTCTGATCTCGGAAGCTAAGCATGGTCGGGCCTGGTTAGTACTTGGATGGGAGACCGCCTGGGAATACCAGGTGCTGTAAGCTTTTTAGTTTACTTCACTAATGTTCTAACCTTTTAAATAGCCCGTTTTTGGCAGCAGATTTCGCTTACGGCCATACCACTTTGAGAACGCCCGATCTCGTCTGATCTCGGAAGCTAAGCAGGGTCGGGCCTGGTTAGTACTTGGATGGGAGACCGCCTGGGAATACCAGGTGCTGTAAGCTTTTTGTTTAAAAAAAAAAAAAAAAAAAAAAGAGTCTAAGCGTTTGTTCAAAAAACCTGAAATAGTCTCTGAGTTTCTTCCAAACGCTCAGTCTTGGCAGCAGAGTTTTTTCAGAAAGTCTGAAAAAATCTGTGAATTTCTTCAAAAACCCCTTTTTTGGCAGCAGATTTCGCTTACGGCCATACCACTTTGAGAACGCCCGATCTCGTCTGATCTCGGAAGCTAAGCATGGTCGGGCCTGGTTAGTACTTGGATGGGAGACCGCCTGGGAATACCAGGTGCTGTAAGCTTTTTAATTTACTTCACTAATGTTCTAACCTTTTAAATAGCCCGTTTTTGGCAGCAGATTTCGCTTACGGCCATACCACTTTGAGAACGCCCGATCTCGTCTGATCTCGGAAGCTAAGCAGGGTCGGGCCTGGTTAGTACTTGGATGGGAGACCGCCTGGGAATACCAGGTGCTGTAAGCTTTTTGTTTAAAAAAAAAAAAAAAAAAAAAAAGAGTCTAAGCGTTTGTTCAAAAAACCTGAAATAGTCTCTGAGTTTCTTCCAAACGCTCAGTCTTGGCAGCAGAGTTTTTTCAGAAAGTCTGAAAAAATCTGTGAATTTCTTCAAAAACCCCTTTTTTGGCAGCAGATTTCGCTTACGGCCATACCACTTTGAGAACGCCCGATCTCGTCTGATCTCGGAAGCTAAGCATGGTCGGGCCTGGTTAGTACTTGGATGGGAGACCGCCTGGGAATACCAGGTGCTGTAAGCTTTTTAATTTACTTCACTAATGTTCTAACCTTTTAAATAGCCCGTTTTTGGCAGCAGATTTCGCTTACGGCCATACCACTTTGAGAACGCCCGATCTCGTCTGATCTCGGAAGCTAAGCAGGGTCGGGCCTGGTTAGTACTTGGATGGGAGACCGCCTGGGAATACCAGGTGCTGTAAGCTTTTTGTTTAAAAAAAAAAAAAAAAAAAAAAAAGAGTCTAAGCGTTTGTTCAAAAAACCTGAAATAGTCTCTGAGTTTCTTCCAAACGCTCAGTCTTGGCAGCAGAGTTTTTTCAGAAAGTCTGAAAAAATCTGTGAATTTCTTCAAAAACCCCTTTTTTGGCAGCAGATTTCGCTTACGGCCATACCACTTTGAGAACGCCCGATCTCGTCTGATCTCGGAAGCTAAGCATGGTCGGGCCTGGTTAGTACTTGGATGGGAGACCGCCTGGGAATACCAGGTGCTGTAAGCTTTTTGTTTAAAAAAAAAAAAAAAAAAAAAAGAGTCTAAGCGTTTGTTCAAAAAACCTGAAATAGTCTCTGAGTTTCTTCCAAACGCTCAGTCTTGGCAGCAGAGTTTTTTCAGAAAGTCTGAAAAAATCTGTGAATTTCTTCAAAAACCCCTTTTTTGGCAGCAGATTTCGCTTACGGCCATACCACTTTGAGAACGCCCGATCTCGTCTGATCTCGGAAGCTAAGCATGGTCGGGCCTGGTTAGTACTTGGATGGGAGACCGCCTGGGAATACCAGGTGCTGTAAGCTTTTTAGTTTACTTCACTAATGTTCTAACCTTTTAAATAGCCCGTTTTTGGCAGCAGATTTCGCTTACGGCCATACCACTTTGAGAACGCCCGATCTCGTCTGATCTCGGAAGCTAAGCAGGGTCGGGCCTGGTTAGTACTTGGATGGGAGACCGCCTGGGAATACCAGGTGCTGTAAGCTTTTTGTTTAAAAAAAAAAAAAAAAAAAAAAGAGTCTAAGCGTTTGTTCAAAAAACCTGAAATAGTCTCTGAGTTTCTTCCAAACGCTCAGTCTTGGCAGCAGAGTTTTTTCAGAAAGTCTGAAAAAATCTGTGAATTTCTTCAAAAACCCCTTTTTTGGCAGCAGATTTCGCTTACGGCCATACCACTTTGAGAACGCCCGATCTCGTCTGATCTCGGAAGCTAAGCATGGTCGGGCCTGGTTAGTACTTGGATGGGAGACCGCCTGGGAATACCAGGTGCTGTAAGCTTTTTAGTTTACTTCACTAATGTTCTAACCTTTTAAATAGCCCGTTTTTGGCAGCAGATTTCGCTTACGGCCATACCACTTTGAGAACGCCCGATCTCGTCTGATCTCGGAAGCTAAGCAGGGTCGGGCCTGGTTAGTACTTGGATGGGAGACCGCCTGGGAATACCAGGTGCTGTAAGCTTTTTGTTTAAAAAAAAAAAAAAAAAAAAAAAGAGTCTAAGCGTTTGTTCAAAAAACCTGAAATAGTCTCTGAGTTTCTTCCAAACGCTCAGTCTTGGCAGCAGAGTTTTTTCAGAAAGTCTGAAAAAATCTGTGAATTTCTTCAAAAACCCCTTTTTTGGCAGCAGATTTCGCTTACGGCCATACCACTTTGAGAACGCCCGATCTCGTCTGATCTCGGAAGCTAAGCATGGTCGGGCCTGGTTAGTACTTGGATGGGAGACCGCCTGGGAATACCAGGTGCTGTAAGCTTTTTGTTTAAAAAAAAAAAAAAAAAAAAAAAGAGTCTAAGCGTTTGTTCAAAAAACCTGAAATAGTCTCTGAGTTTCTTCCAAACGCTCAGTCTTGGCAGCAGAGTTTTTTCAGAAAGTCTGAAAAAATCTGTGAATTTCTTCAAAAACCCCTTTTTTGGCAGCAGATTTCGCTTACGGCCATACCACTTTGAGAACGCCCGATCTCGTCTGATCTCGGAAGCTAAGCATGGTCGGGCCTGGTTAGTACTTGGATGGGAGACCGCCTGGGAATACCAGGTGCTGTAAGCTTTTTAGTTTACTTCACTAATGTTCTAACCTTTTAAATAGCCCGTTTTTGGCAGCAGATTTCGCTTACGGCCATACCACTTTGAGAACGCCCGATCTCGTCTGATCTCGGAAGCTAAGCAGGGTCGGGCCTGGTTAGTACTTGGATGGGAGACCGCCTGGGAATACCAGGTGCTGTAAGCTTTTTGTTTAAAAAAAAAAAAAAAAAAAAAAAGAGTCTAAGCGTTTGTTCAAAAAACCTGAAATAGTCTCTGAGTTTCTTCCAAACGCTCAGTCTTGGCAGCAGAGTTTTTTCAGAAAGTCTGAAAAAATCTGTGAATTTCTTCAAAAACCCCTTTTTTGGCAGCAGATTTCGCTTACGGCCATACCACTTTGAGAACGCCCGATCTCGTCTGATCTCGGAAGCTAAGCATGGTCGGGCCTGGTTAGTACTTGGATGGGAGACCGCCTGGGAATACCAGGTGCTGTAAGCTTTTTAGTTTACTTCACTAATGTTCTAACCTTTTAAATAGCCCGTTTTTGGCAGCAGATTTCGCTTACGGCCATACCACTTTGAGAACGCCCGATCTCGTCTGATCTCGGAAGCTAAGCAGGGTCGGGCCTGGTTAGTACTTGGATGGGAGACCGCCTGGGAATACCAGGTGCTGTAAGCTTTTTGTTTAAAAAAAAAAAAAAAAAAAAAAAGAGTCTAAGCGTTTGTTCAAAAAACCTGAAATAGTCTCTGAGTTTCTTCCAAACGCTCAGTCTTGGCAGCAGAGTTTTTTCAGAAAGTCTGAAAAAATCTGTGAATTTCTTCAAAAACCCCTTTTTTGGCAGCAGATTTCGCTTACGGCCATACCACTTTGAGAACGCCCGATCTCGTCTGATCTCGGAAGCTAAGCATGGTCGGGCCTGGTTAGTACTTGGATGGGAGACCGCCTGGGAATACCAGGTGCTGTAAGCTTTTTAGTTTACTTCACTAATGTTCTAACCTTTTAAATAGCCCGTTTTTGGCAGCAGATTTCGCTTACGGCCATACCACTTTGAGAACGCCCGATCTCGTCTGATCTCGGAAGCTAAGCAGGGTCGGGCCTGGTTAGTACTTGGATGGGAGACCGCCTGGGAATACCAGGTGCTGTAAGCTTTTTGTTTAAAAAAAAAAAAAAAAAAAAAAAGAGTCTAAGCGTTTGTTCAAAAAACCTGAAATAGTCTCTGAGTTTCTTCCAAACGCTCAGTCTTGGCAGCAGAGTTTTTTCAGAAAGTCTGAAAAAATCTGTGAATTTCTTCAAAAACCCCTTTTTTGGCAGCAGATTTCGCTTACGGCCATACCACTTTGAGAACGCCCGATCTCGTCTGATCTCGGAAGCTAAGCATGGTCGGGCCTGGTTAGTACTTGGATGGGAGACCGCCTGGGAATACCAGGTGCTGTAAGCTTTTTAGTTTACTTCACTAATGTTCTAACCTTTTAAATAGCCCGTTTTTGGCAGCAGATTTCGCTTACGGCCATACCACTTTGAGAACGCCCGATCTCGTCTGATCTCGGAAGCTAAGCAGGGTCGGGCCTGGTTAGTACTTGGATGGGAGACCGCCTGGGAATACCAGGTGCTGTAAGCTTTTTGTTTAAAAAAAAAAAAAAAAAAAAAAAGAGTCTAAGCGTTTGTTCAAAAAACCTGAAATAGTCTCTGAGTTTCTTCCAAACGCTCAGTCTTGGCAGCAGAGTTTTTTCAGAAAGTCTGAAAAAATCTGTGAATTTCTTCAAAAACCCCTTTTTTGGCAGCAGATTTCGCTTACGGCCATACCACTTTGAGAACGCCCGATCTCGTCTGATCTCGGAAGCTAAGCATGGTCGGGCCTGGTTAGTACTTGGATGGGAGACCGCCTGGGAATACCAGGTGCTGTAAGCTTTTTAGTTTACTTCACTAATGTTCTAACCTTTTAAATAGCCCGTTTTTGGCAGCAGATTTCGCTTACGGCCATACCACTTTGAGAACGCCCGATCTCGTCTGATCTCGGAAGCTAAGCAGGGTCGGGCCTGGTTAGTACTTGGATGGGAGACCGCCTGGGAATACCAGGTGCTGTAAGCTTTTTGTTTAAAAAAAAAAAAAAAAAAAAAAAGAGTCTAAGCGTTTGTTCAAAAAACCTGAAATAGTCTCTGAGTTTCTTCCAAACGCTCAGTCTTGGCAGCAGAGTTTTTTCAGAAAGTCTGAAAAAATCTGTGAATTTCTTCAAAAACCCCTTTTTTGGCAGCAGATTTCGCTTACGGCCATACCACTTTGAGAACGCCCGATCTCGTCTGATCTCGGAAGCTAAGCATGGTCGGGCCTGGTTAGTACTTGGATGGGAGACCGCCTGGGAATACCAGGTGCTGTAAGCTTTTTAATTTACTTCACTAATGTTCTAACCTTTTAAATAGCCCGTTTTTGGCAGCAGATTTCGCTTACGGCCATACCACTTTGAGAACGCCCGATCTCGTCTGATCTCGGAAGCTAAGCAGGGTCGGGCCTGGTTAGTACTTGGATGGGAGACCGCCTGGGAATACCAGGTGCTGTAAGCTTTTTGTTTAAAAAAAAAAAAAAAAAAAAAAGAGTCTAAGCGTTTGTTCAAAAAACCTGAAATAGTCTCTGAGTTTCTTCCAAACGCTCAGTCTTGGCAGCAGAGTTTTTTCAGAAAGTCTGAAAAAATCTGTGAATTTCTTCAAAAACCCCTTTTTTGGCAGCAGATTTCGCTTACGGCCATACCACTTTGAGAACGCCCGATCTCGTCTGATCTCGGAAGCTAAGCATGGTCGGGCCTGGTTAGTACTTGGATGGGAGACCGCCTGGGAATACCAGGTGCTGTAAGCTTTTTAGTTTACTTCACTAATGTTCTAACCTTTTAAATAGCCCGTTTTTGGCAGCAGATTTCGCTTACGGCCATACCACTTTGAGAACGCCCGATCTCGTCTGATCTCGGAAGCTAAGCAGGGTCGGGCCTGGTTAGTACTTGGATGGGAGACCGCCTGGGAATACCAGGTGCTGTAAGCTTTTTGTTTAAAAAAAAAAAAAAAAAAAAAAAGAGTCTAAGCGTTTGTTCAAAAAACCTGAAATAGTCTCTGAGTTTCTTCCAAACGCTCAGTCTTGGCAGCAGAGTTTTTTCAGAAAGTCTGAAAAAATCTGTGAATTTCTTCAAAAACCCCTTTTTTGGCAGCAGATTTCGCTTACGGCCATACCACTTTGAGAACGCCCGATCTCGTCTGATCTCGGAAGCTAAGCATGGTCGGGCCTGGTTAGTACTTGGATGGGAGACCGCCTGGGAATACCAGGTGCTGTAAGCTTTTTAGTTTACTTCACTAATGTTCTAACCTTTTAAATAGCCCGTTTTTGGCAGCAGATTTCGCTTACGGCCATACCACTTTGAGAACGCCCGATCTCGTCTGATCTCGGAAGCTAAGCAGGGTCGGGCCTGGTTAGTACTTGGATGGGAGACCGCCTGGGAATACCAGGTGCTGTAAGCTTTTTGTTTAAAAAAAAAAAAAAAAAAAAAAGAGTCTAAGCGTTTGTTCAAAAAACCTGAAATAGTCTCTGAGTTTCTTCCAAACGCTCAGTCTTGGCAGCAGAGTTTTTTCAGAAAGTCTGAAAAAATCTGTGAATTTCTTCAAAAACCCCTTTTTTGGCAGCAGATTTCGCTTACGGCCATACCACTTTGAGAACGCCCGATCTCGTCTGATCTCGGAAGCTAAGCATGGTCGGGCCTGGTTAGTACTTGGATGGGAGACCGCCTGGGAATACCAGGTGCTGTAAGCTTTTTAGTTTACTTCACTAATGTTCTAACCTTTTAAATAGCCCGTTTTTGGCAGCAGATTTCGCTTACGGCCATACCACTTTGAGAACGCCCGATCTCGTCTGATCTCGGAAGCTAAGCAGGGTCGGGCCTGGTTAGTACTTGGATGGGAGACCGCCTGGGAATACCAGGTGCTGTAAGCTTTTTGTTTAAAAAAAAAAAAAAAAAAAAAAGAGTCTAAGCGTTTGTTCAAAAAACCTGAAATAGTCTCTGAGTTTCTTCCAAACGCTCAGTCTTGGCAGCAGAGTTTTTTCAGAAAGTCTGAAAAAATCTGTGAATTTCTTCAAAAACCCCTTTTTTGGCAGCAGATTTCGCTTACGGCCATACCACTTTGAGAACGCCCGATCTCGTCTGATCTCGGAAGCTAAGCATGGTCGGGCCTGGTTAGTACTTGGATGGGAGACCGCCTGGGAATACCAGGTGCTGTAAGCTTTTTAATTTACTTCACTAATGTTCTAACCTTTTAAATAGCCCGTTTTTGGCAGCAGATTTCGCTTACGGCCATACCACTTTGAGAACGCCCGATCTCGTCTGATCTCGGAAGCTAAGCAGGGTCGGGCCTGGTTAGTACTTGGATGGGAGACCGCCTGGGAATACCAGGTGCTGTAAGCTTTTTGTTTAAAAAAAAAAAAAAAAAAAAAAGAGTCTAAGCGTTTGTTCAAAAAACCTGAAATAGTCTCTGAGTTTCTTCCAAACGCTCAGTCTTGGCAGCAGAGTTTTTTCAGAAAGTCTGAAAAAATCTGTGAATTTCTTCAAAAACCCCTTTTTTGGCAGCAGATTTCGCTTACGGCCATACCACTTTGAGAACGCCCGATCTCGTCTGATCTCGGAAGCTAAGCATGGTCGGGCCTGGTTAGTACTTGGATGGGAGACCGCCTGGGAATACCAGGTGCTGTAAGCTTTTTGTTTAAAAAAAAAAAAAAAAAAAAAAGAGTCTAAGCGTTTGTTCAAAAAACCTGAAATAGTCTCTGAGTTTCTTCCAAACGCTCAGTCTTGGCAGCAGAGTTTTTTCAGAAAGTCTGAAAAAATCTGTGAATTTCTTCAAAAACCCCTTTTTTGGCAGCAGATTTCGCTTACGGCCATACCACTTTGAGAACGCCCGATCTCGTCTGATCTCGGAAGCTAAGCATGGTCGGGCCTGGTTAGTACTTGGATGGGAGACCGCCTGGGAATACCAGGTGCTGTAAGCTTTTTAGTTTACTTCACTAATGTTCTAACCTTTTAAATAGCCCGTTTTTGGCAGCAGATTTCGCTTACGGCCATACCACTTTGAGAACGCCCGATCTCGTCTGATCTCGGAAGCTAAGCAGGGTCGGGGCCTGGTTAGTACTTGGATGGGAGACCGCCTGGGAATACCAGGTGCTGTAAGCTTTTTTGTTTAAAAAAAAAAAAAAAAAAAAAAAGAGTCTAAGCGTTTGTTCAAAAAACCTGAAATAGTCTCTGAGTTTCTTCCAAACGCTCAGTCTTGGCAGCAGAGTTTTTTCAGAAAGTCTGAAAAAATCTGTGAATTTCTTCAAAAACCCCTTTTTTGGCAGCAGATTTCGCTTACGGCCATACCACTTTGAGAACGCCCGATCTCGTCTGATCTCGGAAGCTAAGCAGGGTCGGGCCTGGTTAGTACTTGGATGGGAGACCGCCTGG
>NW_028295988.1:0-25598 GCF_964197995.2 Scardinius erythrophthalmus
TCAAGACTGAGGAGATTGAATCTGAGAATGTAACGCAGGGAAGCACACCATATGGAGAGTGCTTGTGTGGTTCCTGATTAGTTCCACATAATTGATCATTGGTTTCAGAGGGACTTATCACCACCCAGACGCCCGTGTCATCTGTACTGGAGGCGAATGGTGTTTGTCATGCAAGCCAGTGCAGAGCTGAGATAAAGAAAATTCTGTCCTATGAATAGTGGATGCTTCAGCAGCACACGGTTTATAGCTACACTGAATTTTTCGCAGTGGCTCGGGGTATTAAAATATGCCCTGTTGAGCTCAGTTTAACTAGATGTACGAGATTGGGAGCCTGCGTGAACGGTAAGTCTTTGCCAGTCTGGTAGAGCCCAATTTTCTGCTATTGGCAAGACTGCTTATACCACTGACTCATTGACAGCTCACTGCTGGGTCAAAAGCTCATGCTCCCCCTTTAACGAATAGATACAAGTAGGAAACTTTTACAAACATGGAATGAAATTTCCAGTTCTACTTTGCAGAACAGCTGTGCTTTAGTT
Organism: Scardinius erythrophthalmus; assembly: GCF_964197995.2. Classification (NCBI taxonomy): domain Eukaryota; kingdom Metazoa; phylum Chordata; class Actinopteri; order Cypriniformes; family Leuciscidae; genus Scardinius; species Scardinius erythrophthalmus. The sequence goes on from NW_028295988.1 coordinate 537, forward strand.
CAGGTGTGCAGCATATGAATCCAATTTCAAATAGTATAAAAAAAAAATAAAAAATCCTTCAACCAAAAACTACAGTAGAAGTCGTATTTACAGCACTCCCCTGCTGTTTATCTTGACCAAAACTCATGTCAAATGCAATTTATTTTTCTAGTTATAAAATACATTATTTCTGAATGCTCTGTGAATGTTTAATTTTTTTTTTTTTTTTTTTTTTTTTTGTTGTTGTTGTTTTTACGTTATTGGTTATCTGAATGTTAAGGGAACATTTAATTGTATCATTTTGCAAACATTATGTGAGCGTTACTTTTGAACATTCTTTGGACATTCTGAAACATTTAAAAGTGTTCAACAAACAAAACTAAAGTTCCATTAATGATGTATCATTAATGTCTTTGTACTAATGTTTTGAGAACATTATTAAAGACCAGACAACTATGAACTAACGTTTTTTTACTACTGGAAGAACATTACTTCTGTTCATTACTTTGAGAGAAACTTACCAGAAAGTTCTAAGAAAGTTCCCTGTAGCTGGGTCACAGTGAAATTGTCATTGTGCATCATGGGCTGTATGAAGATTCTTGAAAACCTGTCGTTTCGTGTTCCACATATAAAATAATAGCCAAAGGTTTTGTGAATTATGTGATGGTGAGTAATTAAAGATTTGTGGGTGTACTGTTTCTTTAAGAGACTCAAAGAAATGTAAACTTGGCAAGTGTCAATAGTGTTATCAAGCACACTTGATCCATACTGATACACAGATCATTGCAACATTGCCATTATTTCAACATTGTTTTATTTAAAAGTTTTATTTCATGACCGACATATTTCCAATACGAAAGTAGAGCACCAAAATAACATCAACTTTCAGAGCTAATAAATCTTTAAACACTTTTGAGAGCTGTTTAATTCAGACTGGAAGCTCTGTAAGAGACCTTTAACACTCATGATTTTAATAAAAACTCCAAATGGCCAGCTATGCTTCCTAATTTCACTCACGCACTGCTGTTTCTGTTCATTTATTTGATTGAGTAAATGGAGAGCCTTGTTGACTTGAATATAGGTGGCTTGTAAAAGCATCTTGAGTAATGTACTATGACAAAGTATTGATCATGACACAAATAGGCTGAGGTCTGTTTGTCTCTTCAGCGGAGGCAGTGCTGGCCATGGGACAAGCTGTCAACAGATTCCATCACTCAAGTGTCGGTTTGACAGTGTTCTGGCATTATGATCTAACACAGATCAGATGGCTTTAATGAATATGACATGTAGAAACACTGCACTACAAAACAAGGGAAAGTTTTTGGACATTTCGGTGATGCATGCTGTTCTGTTGGCAACTGTCTTTTATCAACTATTTTGATGTAAAAAAAAAAAAAAAAAAAAAAACACCCACAATCATATACAAATAATAAAAACTCAGTGAGTGTTTTAGCGCAATTTTCTGACGTCATGGGATCACAACACTAAGAGATAGTAAATCTTTTCCTGGATTTTTTTTTTTTTGTGCGTTCCCGAGATTAGACCTTCCTTAACATAATGCCGAAAACCCGAAGTCTATAGGTGGTCTGGTTGAGGAGTAGATAGAAGTGCAAGATTGGTGCGCACAGACAGAACAGAAATCATGAGTTAACAATCGCAATTTTGTCCGGTGGAAAATTGCGCTAAAAAACTCCCAATACTGTATAAGATCTATTTTAAAGCTAAATAAGGCAATTACAGTGGAGCTAGCAATAGCAAGCTAGCTTTAAAAGCATAAGATCACACCCACCCTTCAGAGCATCTCCAAAGCAAATGAACGCACACAGCCAGAGCAGGGTCTGCAAAGCGCCACGAGAGACGGCGTTAACATAAATAACCTCATGCCTCAAAGCACATAACATTACAATAATAATGAACGTAAACAACTCTGACTTGTACCACCTGACTGCTGCAGATTCATTTCAGGTAATCAGCTAATCTAGAAATTGCAGCATTCACAAGCTCCATCTCTATTAATACACTGGGTCTATAATTTCCTTTCTAATAGACTGTAAGTGGTAAGGGCTGATCATTTAGTATCGCCTACCTGTACTTAGTCCATTTCTCTATACTTTCCATACAAATGATTGTCAGAGTCCACTTCCTACTACCTATTATTTTAACTATGCAGATGAAACAGCTATTCTTGCACTGCTCATTAGCTGCATGACTCCTTTACGCCTAAAACTGCTTTGTATCCTTTTTTGTACATGGTGTGAGAATTTTCTCCACCTTAAAATCTCAACAACTAAAGAACTGCTTTTATTTTAACTCCCCTACATTGCAGATCCATCCTTCTGGTATTGCCATCAGAGGAGAGAAGGTTGAAATGGTGAATTACTTCAGATATTGGCATTACACTAAGATCTTAACTTAGCATACTTTGGATATTTATAAGCATTTTCAACAGAGACTGACAGTTATCTGGAAATCAAAACACTTCAACTACTTCTGTGTCATAACATAATTGAACCAGTTCTTATTTATGGTGCCATCGGTTTTTTTTTTTTTTTTTTTTTTTTTTCATATGCTTTCAGTCACTAATAAGAACAAACTTGTAAAGATAACTAATTTAGCCAGCAAATTATTAGTGGTTCAACTTTACATTTATTTGACTGTGTTAAAGGTACAATATGTAAGATTTTTGCATTAAAATATCCCAAAATCACAAGCCCAGTGTTATATATTTTGTTAAGTTGATTACTTACAATATCCCAAATGTTTCCAACTATTTTTAAATTGTGAGAAAATTGCAATTTTAACCAAGGAAACGGGGCGTGTGAGCAGGGGTGAGCTGGGAGTCACCAGTTAATGACAGTTGATAGTGTTGTCATAAAAATGCATCCAAATCTGAGGACTTAAACAGTTTAGTAGAACGTCACGGGTTGCCATCTAGCAATTATGGTAATTAAGACATGGCATGAACACAGAATAAGCTTGTTGTTTTGGTTCAGGAGGAACTGTAAAATGTGGCTTTAATATTTAGACCATTTCTATCATTGATTGCTATCATGTGAAGAGTGTTTCAACTAGTATAACAAAAAGTGTTTATGAAAAACATCGCCTAGTCTTTTAAAGGGATTCTCAACTTTTGGTCTAATGACAGTGTCACTTTAGGTAACACTTGTATTTGTTCACTATGTCACTGTGATGCATCAACAGCATTGAAAATAGATTCAGAGCGTTCTCTGACGCAGCACACACTTGTGTGTGGGTGTCCTAAATATCCAACACTGTGTAAACATATGTTAGTGCGGAACTGCTGGCTGGGACAGCGTGAATTTCAGCTTTGTCAGATAGCTTTTGCATGGGATGAGTCATCGTCTTAATGGGATGATTTCAGGCATTGCTGTTGATGTCTCTTTTTGTGCATGAAAATGAATGCTTTACTGTTTTGTTTTGTTTTTTTTTTTGGGGGGGGGGGGGTTGTGTGTATTGTCATTCAGAATCTAAAGAAAAAAAAATGTACCTATTAACTTTACATCACTGCATTAAAGGGTTCCTATTATGCCCTTTTTTGAAGTCTTGATTTTGTTTTTGGGGTGTACTAGAATATGTTTTCATGCTTGATTGTTCAAAACATGTTTGACATATTTTACATTATTAACCTCTCTCCCCAGTCTGGCTACAACACGCCAATTTCGATGAAGCCCCTCCTTCTGAAATACAAAATGTGCTGTGATTGGTTAGCTGGCCCAGTTTGTTGTGATTGGCACCGCTTAGCGTGTGTTTGGGAAATGTCCCGCCTCTCCATTACTGCGAGTTCTTCTCTAGTGTAAATATGAAAAGGATGCCGTGAATTTCAAACCAATTTGAGCCTGATTCAGACCCTGACAATGTTAACGAACAAGAGGATTGTGCTGAACGGATTTCATGCAGAGACTTTGCAAGCACGGATTTCTCAGGACGTTTCAGAGTGGTATTTTTGTAATTTTCTTATTCATTGTAGATACAATGTTATCCACCATGTAATTGTGATATTTGTAGGAAAACTAAGGTAATACAAACAGTAATCGATCATAAAATCATGGCTAAGGAGCAGTGAAACCTCTTACAAAAGTGAGAGCTTACAAAAGCTACAAGCTGTTCTCCATCAAATGTGCAGCACACAGATAAACATTTGGGTTTTAATGTTCAGGAACAGTGTTTAAAATAAATTTTAACTACTCTAAGTTCGTCAGCCTTAGGAAGGTCAAAAAATGAGTTTTGAGAAAAAACACTGTCTTCTCTAATGCAGCTAAAGCAGGACACGTCCCTTTTTTGCGTATTCTGTGGGTGCGGATTATTTAAATGAGTAAAATTATGACTTCATAAGATCCGGATAAATCGTGTTGTAGACCAAACGAGCCGTTTGTTGTCGTTCTTGAAAAGGGGATTCTGTTAAAAAATATCTCCCTTTGGAGTGGACTTTGAGCTTTAGTAACCTTGCAGATCTTTTTTATGCTCAAACAGCAACATTACACACTAACTAAAAAGTGGATGTAAGATGAAAAAGTGGAAAAGCGTAATAGGACCCCTTTAAAATTAAACTTTTCAGCTCAGTTTGCCATGTTCAACCTACACTATTGAGTTCATACATTTATAAACTGAAGTACAGATTAATATTTAATGTTTTTAACAAAGCATCCTGTGTCAATACATCCTGTTGTTCCGGTAAATGGCTCACAGACATCAGAGTATTGAATGGCATGATGTGCAAATTGCTCATTATATTATATATATATAATGAATCAGCAATGCAGCGTGCATATGGTATGTATATTGTGCTGATTTAAAGTCAACATGAAATCAGAATGGATCCTATTTATTTTCTTATGTTTTTCTGGCTTTATTGTGCATGATTCACCAGTGTATTCCAAAAAAAAAAAAAAAAAAAATTGTATCATGGCAAGTCCTTGCAAAGTCCCAGTTCTTGATGTTCCTGAAATAATAATAATAATTTGCCTACCTATTGATCAGTATGTCAGTCTGGCTTACTTTTGGTCTTTTGCGGTAAAAAAAAAAAAAAAAAAAAAAAAAAAACTATTTGTATGTTTTCGGGCCATTCATTTACATAAAATAAATAAAATAAATAAAAACGGGCTTCAAAGTGCAAGTCTACCCTAAAATATATAATATTACCAAGCAGATGCTCATTTTTTATATATGAGGAAATTTTGATTATAAATTATAATAATTGAACATATTAATGAAAAATCTGTTCATCTGTGCGCACATATGTGACCCTGGACCAAAAAACCAGTCACATGAGTACATTTTTTTAAATTGAGATTTATACATTATCTGAAAGCTGAATAAATAAGCTTTCCGTTGATGTATGGTTTGTTAGGATATGACAATATTTACCCGAGATACAACTAAAATCTAGAATCTGAGGGTGCAAAAAAATCGAAACATTGAGAAAATCGCCTTTAAAGTTGTGCATTTATGTACGTGATTGTGCTGCAATCACTCACACAAATAAATGTTTTATTTATTTACTGTATGCAATTTACTAAATATCTTCATGGAACATGATCTTTACGATTTTAATGATTGTTGGCATAAAAGAAAAATCGATAATTTTGACCCATATAATGTATTGTTTGTTATTGCCTTAAATATACCCGTGCAACTTATGACTGGTTTTGTGATTCAGCATCTCACAGACATGTAACCACTGTTCTTTGAAAAGTTTATTTATTTGTCTGTTTCTCAATATTTGTTAAAGCTAATGCCTGTACTTAAACTGTCAGAGGTCTAAATGGACTATTTGTTCATTTATTTAGTCATTCAAGCCTTTAATTGATTCTAAATTGAATTCAAATGGGTCTTAAGGGATTTGGGAGAATAGTCTGGTTATTGATGCTGTTGAAAATGCCTTTTTTTTTTCAATGCTTGACTCAAATATTGGCTTAGTTGCATCGGGGTCATCACAGTAATGTGCTAAAATTGCATCTATGCTTTTTTTTTTTTTTTTTTTTATAACATGTTTAATTGGTTATTGCCTGTAAGAAATTCTGGTCTAAAAGTATGATTCATATGTGGCAATTTGTTCTTGTTAGTGATCTAAGAATATCACCCTTGAATCATTTCTAGAAAGTTCAACGCTTGTGTCGCCACATGCCCTGTGGAACTTCTCACCCAAACCCACAAAGAATCTGCTGTTGGGTTGTGCAAAATGACACTTCCATATGATCTAATGGACATGCGTTTAAATTAATTATCCTAGTATCTGATTGCAACATAAATTTGCAATGCATTAGCATGGGCACACTCACTAAAAAGTCACTTACTTTTAAATTCTACAAACCAAGAGCTTTGAGCTGTCTGGATCACGTAACACACACCGCCCCACGTGTGTCACTAAGCATTTGTCTGATATGCCCTGTGAGCTTTTCCAGCCCTGGAAGAGCGCGAGAGTGTTTCCCCGAACTCCCCCCGGCCCTTAAACTGTATTCCAGACACCAGGTCTGAAAATGTTTTGTCAAGTGTGAACAGCAAGTGATGCCTTGCAGCTACCATGCTTTTCCATGCCAGACTTTTCATTTTCATCTGCTAGAATGCGTCTCCCATCAAAGCTGCACTTATTTTATAGATTAGTATAAGACTCTTGCCACATCAGGGTGCTGTTTCTTTTTCTCTCATTGTGTTAGATGGACAAATCCAATGTATTTTGTTGTTATAATTAAAAGTTATATTGTTACATAAACTATTATCTATTATTGTGTAATGCTTGGCTGTTTTGTGCTGTATTTTCTCAGTTTTTTCATAAAGTCTTTGTCATTAATTTAATTTGTTCAAAAACATTCATTAATTCAGGAACAAGGCACCACTAACATGTGTTGCATGAAGTTGTGTGGTTGATTCTGCTTTGGCTTCGTTTGTAAATGAAAAGTATGAAAAGTAGCTTTTGTTATATTTGTCTTTATTGCTATTTTCTATTTCTATGTTATTCAGTTAATTATGCTTATTTTTTTTAATTTTTTTTTAAGATGACCTATTGTGTTTTTTTTTTACATTTTCAAATTTATTTTGTGTGTAATGATGCTCTTTGAGCGTGAAAAAGCTCTGCAAATTCACAAAGTCCCTCCAGCAGGAGTTCTTCTCTATATCAGTGTCACTGTTTCTGAACTGAAATGCTTATATTCTAGTCTTGCGTTTTCTTCTGGAAACGAACACATCACAATATTCCTCATTAAAATTAGTGTGTTGAAACTCATGGTTATGGTAAGGGGCGAGGCACTTCCCAAACACACTTAAAGTGGTTGACCAATCATAACACACTGATCCAGCCGACCAATGAGATCGATTCTTATCAAGCTTATCCATTCACCAAGTTATGGTAAAAAAACAAACAAAAAAACAACAACTTTATTTTAAGGTGATGTAGTTACATGCAACTACGTGTACTTACTACAGTAATAATGGTAACCTATGCATAATTACAAGTAACTAACCCTTAACCAAACACTTACCGTAACTCTATAGTAAGTCTATGTATAATTAATTATTATTACTCAGTACTAATTTGAGTAAGAACAATGTAACTATGTCACCTTAAAATAAAGTCTAATATTAATTTCTAGAATGAAGGGTTTAAAACTGTATTTAGTGGAGTCAGCAAAGCTCAAATAGTCATAAATTGCCAGACTCATTGAATGGATGAACCTACTTTCACTGTTCACTTATTGAGAAGGAAAACAATCTTTTCAGTCTACTCATCTTTTTTGCCACCCTCTGAAGTTAATCCAATTGGTCCATTATTTTGTAAGATGCTGAAAAGTGATTTATGTGTCATATATTAAGAGGCAAAGAGTCATTTGCCTGACTCTGCAACTATTAAAGAAGAAAGAAAACCATGAGCATTTGGAATGACATGAGGGGGAGTAAATTATGACAAAACTTTCCTTTTTGGGTGAACTATTTTTCGACCTCCAAACTGTAATTTTCTCTGTGTTTACTACTACTTATTCTACGCATGAACTTCAACATTATTGAGCTGTGTATGTCAGCATGGAAGGCTTGGAGATTTCAATCTATACAATATCTCTGCCACCTTCTCTGCATTCGATTTGTCCCATGTAATGAATGTACTAGTTTACAACAACACAATAGAAGATAGACAATAGAAGATTGGGAAAAAAAAAACATTGCCTGGTCTGATGAGTCTTGATTCCTGCTGCAACATTGAGATTGTAGGGTCAGAGTTTGGTGTAAACAACACTAAAGCATGGATCCATCATGTCTTGTATCAGCGGTTCAGGCTGCTGGTGCTGTAAAGGTGTGTTGGATATTTTCTTGGCACACTTTCGTCCTCTTAGTACCAATCAAGCATCATTTAAACGCCACAGCCGACCTGAGTATTGTTGCTGACCATGTCCAATCCTTTTATGACCACAGTGTTTCCATCTTAAAGTTCAAGTTGAAATCTATTTATATAGCACATTTAAAAAACAACCAGTTGACCAAAGTGCTTAACAATGAACAAACAGAAAAAAAATGTCTCAGTCGCAAAACTCAACTCAAAATAAAAGCTAAAGAATACAGGTGGGTCTTAAGCAATGACTTAAACATTTCAGGAGTCCTTGATGCTCTTATATGAACTGGTAAACTATTCCAGAGATTAGGACCAGCCACTGCGGAGGCTCGGTCACCTTTATTTTTCAACCTGGATCTCGGAACATCTCGGAACATCTGATTAGACGACATCAGTGCTTTGACAGGAGTGCGGACGTGTAAAAGTTCTGATAAATAAGAAGGCGCCAACCCATTAAAACTCTTAAAAACAAGCAATAAAATCTTAAAATCAATCCTGAAACGGACAGGAAGCCAGTGGACCGAGGCTAAAACCGGAGTAATGTGCTCACGCTTTTTAGTCCCAGTTAGGAGCCGAGCTGCTGCATTCTGGACTAACTGTAAACGGTGAAGAGATAACTGATCCAGTCCAACATATAAATAATTACAGTAATCTAGCCTAGACATAATAAAAGCATGGAATATGAAAAATGGAAAAGCAAAATCCTTGAGTGGCAGGTAGGACTTGACTTTAGCCAACAATCTCAGTCGACAGAAACTGGCTCTTACATTACATTTTATCCTAATGAGCCAATAGCATCTACACAAGGACGACCAAACACAACAACCTCAGTCTTATTGTCGTTAAGACAGAGACAATTCTGTTCTAACCATATTTTTAAGTCTCTCGGGCAGTTAAGCAGACACTGAATAGAAACTTTATAATTTGTTTTGGCGGGAAAATAGATTTGAACATCATCCGCATAACAATGATAGGAGATATTGTGTTTTTTTTTTTTTTTTAAATGGACCCAAAAGGCAGCATGTACAACGAAAACAGTATGGGTCCCAATATGGACCCTTGGGGAACACCACAAGTAAAAGGAGCAGTGGATGATGAAAATTCTCCAAGGTGAACAGAAAAACTCCTATCTGTCAAGTACGATTGGAACCATTTAAGGGCTGTACCCTTTATGCCAGCACACTGTTCAAGTCGGGATAAAAGAATGGAGTGGTTGACCGTGTCAAAGGCAGCAGGCACATCCAAAAGCACTGAGACAGCAGATTTACCCGAGTCAACAGCTAGAATAAGAGCGTTAAAAACTCTTAAAAGAGCAGCTTCGGTACTGTGCCGGGGCTTAAACCCAGACTGGAATTTTGTCCATGGATTATCCATTATCCAGCAGGATAATGTCCATATCACAAAGCTCAAATTATCAATCGATAAATCTGCTGCAATTGTGTGATGCTATCATGTCTATATGGAGCAAAATCTCTGAGGAATGTTTCCAGCACCTTGTTGAATCTCTGCCATGAAGATTTAGGGCAGTTCTGAAGGCAAAAGGGGTTCAACCCAGTACTAGCAAGATGAACCTAAAAAAGTGGCCTGTGAATGTATATCTTTCTGATTCTCTCCCACCTCATCTCATTAAGAATGTGTGACTTTATTATATAAATTTACAGAGAAATTCAAGGAATCTTAAACAAGTATCTCAGTGTAAAGTGGATAACTTTTTCTGTTACTTCAGATTTACTTCATCCAAGCATTCCAAGTTAACTGAGTCAGTCTAAACAGACAATTACTGGTTATAAAACTCACTATACAAATGTCTCCTCTGTCAGGCTACCATTAGGGTAGGCACATTAAACCAAGAACTCATTTGAGGAGGCAAAAAATAGCAGTGAAGCCAAATAAAAGGGTGAAAGTACTAAATATTACTGCTGAAAACTGCAAAAGTGACCCAGCTTAAGTTTATTGGCTTCCATTGTTATATTCAATGTAATTCAGAGAGCTGCATGCCACTCCCATTCCTATAGAAAAATGGCATATGAAAACAAAAAGCCACATTAGGCTGTGTGTTGCAGTGATTTTACAATAAAAAGGGCATTTAGGCACTACACATAACACAGCCTCTAGAGGCTTATTGTTTTTATAAAGCAGTGGCAACAGCAATATGATAAAAGACAATCTCATGAAACCTGTCCATATCATATATCTTCCCAAAAGCTAAATAAATTTATATTATTATTATTATTATTATTATTATTAATAATAATAATAATAATAATAATAATAATAATAATAATAATACATTTTTAGCACCACATTTTTTTTTATTGTGACATTATTTTCATGACAGATACAATTATAGACTATAATTTTCATGACTATTAATAATAGTAAAGTAATAAAGAAAAAAAATATATACAAAAAATTTCTATAATAATATAAAAATATATATGGTTTTCCTTTTTGAAGAACAATGTTAGCATTTTTTTTTTTTTTGAGATGCAAACAAATAAATATTTTTTTAAACAAAATGCATTCATAATTTTATTAACTTCATCAAAATAAACAGTGATATAGTTTTATACTTTTGGTGTGTTGAAATAGAATTCGGTCAATGTGCGGCTCATCCAATCAAATTTAAAAACCTCAACCATCCATTGTCTTATATCTTATTGTGTAGCCTTTTAAAAGTGGCACTGCAATACAGTATATGCCAGAAAGTCTTTTTCTATAGAGTTTCTTTTTTTTTTTCGCCATTCCACTGGCATATAGCCAGGCTCCATTTTTATTGTAAGTCACATAACAAATGAGACCCCTGCATTTTGAAATCAATTTTTTTTTGCAGATTGCATCTCTAATGGTGGTTTTAAATGGTTCCACTTCTCAGAGCGAGCTCTTACTCCCTGTCATGGGAGTGACACCATAAAATGCAGGAGCTACACTCTGAGAGCAAAGGTATATATATATATATATATATATACTGTATATGGGAGCATATAGGCGAGAGGTAATGATAAATATTGCATTATATGGTTGTCAAATGAATATGATCCCTGCATTGCTCACTGCATGCATGCAGACTACAGAGGAGAGCTCCATTAATCATGCAATGGGAGGGAATGAGAACAGATGTTAGAAAACATCCAGTGATGGCGAATGCTTCTAATCGTTATTGTTCGGGTGAATAGGAAAAGCAAAAGGTTGTTCTGCTGGCTTTATTTAATGTCAAACGTAACCAAAATATATTTTCTTAATTCATTTCCCGGCATGTTCTTGTTGTGCATGTTTTGTTTTTAATTATTATATATATAAATATTATTAATAATTATTTAATTTTTTTTTTATTTACATTTTTTTTTTCATAAGAGACATAAGTCTCTTATGCTACATTTGATTAAAAATAAATCAAGTAAAAACAGTGATACTGTGAAATATTATTACAATTTAAAATAACTGTTTTCTATTTAAAAATATTTTAAAATGTAATTTATTCCTGTGATCAAAGCTGAATTTTCAGCATCATTACTCCAGTCTTCAGTGTCACATGATCCTTCAGAAAATATACTGCTTCATATTTTTGTGGAAACCCTGATCTTTTTTTTTATTTTATTATTATTATTATTTTTTTTTTATGATTCTTTGATAAATAGAAAGTTCAAGAAAAGTATTTATTTGAGATAGAAATCTTTTGTAATATTATAAATGTCGGTAACACTTTACAATGAGGTCCTGTTCGTTAATGTTATTTAATACATTGACTATTTACAATGAACAATCTGTTTGTTAATATGTAATAATCTTTGTTAATGGTAGTAAAAAATGCAACTGTTCATTGCCAGTTCATGTCAGCTTGGGTCCAATGAATAATGTTAACAGATGCAGCTTTTGATTTTATAATAATAATGTATTAGTAAATGTTGAAATTAACAGTAACTAATATTAATAAATGCTTTAGAATTGCTCTTCGATGTTAAAGTAGTTAATTAATGTAAACAAATGGAACCTTATTGTAAATTGTTACCCAAATGTCACTATTGATCCATTTAATGCATCCTTGATGAAAAAAACTATATAAAAAAAATAAAAAAATATATACTGACCGGATTACAGCATAGCACATATCTGTGCTCTTTATGGCTTTCTGCTTTCTGGCTGGCCAGACAATTCAAAATATCTAAGTATGAATCACATCGTAAGAATGTAAAATTATGCAAAATATGTCATCGTCACCCACTTAAAATGTGCCACCGCACATCACTCGGGCCATTCTTTCAATCTGCCTCAGATTCCTGGAGATTTGAACCCCACTGCAAGCCTAAAATAACTCTGCAAGTTCAACCAATCAAAGGAGAATCCATTAAGAGGCACACATTCCCAGTTGCCGCTTATAAATGTAACTGCGTCCAAAAAATGCCGCCTCTATCTATGTGCAGGATGGCAAGGGTTGAGCTGGAGCTGTGGGATTGTGAACACCAGTCAATCAAGGTCATGTGGACCCCGACGGCTTCTCCCCACGGCAAGAGTAATCAATTGCCCTATGGACCTTTGTAAAATGCAGCAAAAAGGGAGCAATAACTCTACTGGCACCAAAGAAACAGAAAATAATGTTATGCGTATTGGCTTTGCTCCACTCGGGTACATTTCATCAGGAAAAAGAGAAGGACTTGAAAAGCTAAATCAATAGTTAATTATATCAGGCATAAACATAAATACAGTTGTGCTAGTGCCTTGGCGAGAATTGCTAAGTATTGGTCTTGGTAGGTTTTAAGAGACCCATTTCATCTTATGTAGTCTATTAAATGCACATGGTGTATTTGTATACAAATAATGTTCTTACGTACAAAAAAAGAAAAGAAAAGAAAGTAAGCTTAGAAATAAATAATCAAAATGTAGTTTAGCCAGAAGCAACTGACCAGCGAAGTGTTGCATGGGCAAGTTTGGATTGTAAGCCATTAGTGGAACAAATGGAAAGCATTTATCAACCAACCCATGTTTACGATCGGTGAAAACATGCCCTAATGAGGAATACAAGATTATAATTCAAAAAAGCATGAAGAGAAGCATAAATACAGGCCTAAGATCAATTTCTGCGCCACTGTTCTTGTTGTAGGCCTTGATTTTATGTACTTGTTTACTCAGCCTCATGTCGTTTTAGAATATTTTTTGATGATAGACCTGTCCTACCTGAATAGATCAATTCAAATCAATGGTTCGTTCAAAAATTGCCCATCGCTACTTCTTTTGTAAAATATAGTCATATGGAACACTTTTATGCTTTTACTACATTTTTAGTATCGTTTAAAAGTTTTTGAAATACCTATATTCAACAAGGACACATTCAACTGATCACAAATGACAGTAAAAACATTTATAATTCGACATGCATTATTAACTTTCCATGCATATTAAGCATCACAACTGTTTTTAACATAGGTAATAATCAGAAATATTTCTTGAGCAGCAAATCATCATATTATAATGATTTCTGAAGGATCATGTTACACTGAAGACTGAGTAATGATGCTGAAAATTCAGCTTTGATCACAGGGATAAATGACATTTAAACAGTTATTTTAAATTGTAATATTTTACAATATTATTGTTTTTATTATTATTATTTTTGATGAACATAAGAGACGTTTAAAAAAAAAAAAAAAAAACATAACACAAAAATAATTATAAGTTTGTTCTAAAGAGTGGCCAGGGTATTCTTCAAAAACTCTGTTGCAATACCATAAACAATTTATTTGAAGTTTATTAGCATGTTCCACATCCTCAAGCGAGGCCTTTGAGCATGTGAGTGTTTTCCACCAGCATCTTTGCAGGGAACCCAAATGCGCAGAGCAGATTCCCATTAAATGAAAGTTCAGAGGCCTGGGCTGATCAGTGTGATCCAGCAGCTGACACCCAGCGAGAAGCTGTAAGATCAACTCATCAAGCACCTGTTCGTATGTCTCATCACAGATTCCCTGTGTTCCTCCAGCCTGCTTTACTGCCAGTTAATGTGAAGCGGAAGAACAGCAGATTCATCATGCATGAGTTTGTGATATTTCATTGACTTTCTGATGAAGAGAACTGCGTAATTCTTAAGTGTGACGCTCGCCAGTTGACAAACAAGCTGTTTATATAAACATGCATGAATTTAAGTGCATCTCATATCAGTGCATTGACTTTTATCCACCTAGTTTCATGTTGTCAGTTCACATTGCACAATATTTCTAGCCTAGAACTGATTTTAGACAATTTAGACAGAAAGAATCTGACCCGAACTATCTGGAAGTGGCCAGCCATAATCGCTCTTTTGTTTGATTTTCATATAACCTTCAGAGCAAAATTGTGTTGACTTTAAGCAACTTTGCACCTACCTGTCAACATTAAACCTACCTGTTCACTTATAGTCAGTACAATGTCTTTTGGGGAGCATCAAAATAAAGTGTTAACAGATATTAAGCAGACAGTCTACTAATACTCAACTTAGAGTTAGTTGACATGTATGCAATGTTGCTTATAGACAACAAAATGTCTAAAATGGACTGTTTTAGTCTGAAGGTTATATGAAAATAAAGTGGAACAAAAAAAATATATAATAATAGTAATTGCATTGCTCAAAGAAACTGAAATTTGCCTATATTTTTAGGATCATTAAGAACCATTTTTAATAGTGACCTTAAATTCATGACATTTTATTTTTGTGTCTAATTTAAATGACTCCTAATTAGATATAATATAGTAATTATATACAATTTATAAAATTTTATATAATTAAATTTAGCATTAATCTTCAAATTAAAGGCAATGAAACAAACGCAAAATAATGTATATATATATATATATATATATATATATATATATATATATATATATATATATATATATATATATATATACTTGTAAACATGACAAAAACATGAAAAAAGGTACACACTAACTCACCGAACACTAATTTTGTAATATCAACCAATAACAAAAGATACTTGTCATTTCAAGACATCTCTTGCCATTTCAGTGTGAAATATGCATCAGATGCTCAGTCTGTGGGATTATTTTTTTATCTCACCCATCATTTCTAAGGAATCTTTCATTCAATAGCAGCTGTGCTGAACATTGAAGCACCTTCACTGTCCAACCTTTAGACTTCCGACTAAATTTTTACTCTTTTAAGTCACACCCTCCAAACTTTGTCGACCATTCCTGCTTTAATGACAGAGTTTGGGTCAATCAAAGCAGTGATTTCGCTATTGTTCATGCCATATACATAAACATGAGACTGCAGTGGGAGGGGCTTGTCTAAAGATAGTGTTCTTCGCTTCAATTGCACCCCCTTAATTTACACCCACTGACTTTACAACCATCTGCCTCCTGAACCAGGGTTCACAGCTCCAGTCAGCTCTCGAGCCGGTTACGAATGAAGACCTCCTACTGATTCTCTCCCACCAGCGAAGGAAAAGAAAGGTGACTTTATGGCCAAGAACTTTACTTGAAGACTGTATAGCCCATAAACTACATTAAATAGCAGATAAATGTACATTATAATTTTATATGGGTATACATTTAATTAAATTCAACCTTTATTTAGATTTTTTTAATTGTATTAATTTGCAATGCAATGCAGTGCAGGTGTTGAACTTGCCAGAACTTTGTGCAAAGCAGAGCTTGAAAAAGTCCACAAAACCGACTACATTATGCGAAAGGGACATATAAATGTCTCTGATTTACAATGTAATATTCCAGCATGAAAGTGCCCTTGCTTTCTCTCTCCGTGACTCTTCATTCTTTTCAAATCACTGCCCTTTTCAAGTAATTCAGTATGAATGCAATTATAGTATTTCCTCCCCATTCAATTTAAACAAAACGTGCATATATTTAGAGCTAAAACATTTGATAGGGAAAAGCTTCCGAGTATGTGCGGCTTATGTAACTCACTGATAGCTTCCTAAATAATTCTGCTGATAGAACTTACTACAAATAGAATGTGTATGTGAGTCGACGCATTAATATTCCATATCTGAGAGGAAAATGTTTCAATGTACGTTTGTTCTTTGGCTATTTCCCATGCTGCCTGTAATGTTTACCAGTGAATCACAGAGCATTGTAGCCCACCTCCACCTCCTCTGAAGAAGGATTTACACTTCAAACAATGTGGCTCTCTGCAGGTAGCGTGACGAGGAGTATTATTTTTATCATACTCTGAGCAAATGCATGTTAAAAGGTGAAAAGCTCTACACTCCCCCGGACACTGAGAGGACGACCTGAATGTGTTTTCTCGCAGGAGGACGCAGAACATCGGCCCATGACTCATTTATATATATATTTATTTTATATTTATATAAACTTGAGGTTTATTCATTGGCTGAACAGGTGGTGGCCAAAGCTACTTCAGGGGGTCCATAGACCATGGAAGAAAATGAGTGTGTAATCCTAACCTGGCATCAAAAAGCATGAATAAATAATTAGATATGAGTGTTTGGGGTTGTAATGGGTATGACAATGTCAACGCATTCTCATCCTTGGGCGTCATATACTGACGCTTTTGACATTTCGTCTACATCGCACGCACATAGCACCCTTTAGCGTCAATATGAGACGCACAGAGCTTTGTTCGGTTATGGGTAGGTTTAGGTCTGGTGTAGGGTTAGGGTTAGACCGCAAGGAGGCGCATTCTGGGCCATTTCTATCTGTGTCTCATATTGATGCTAAAGGGTGCCATGTGCGTTCGATGTAGACGAAATGTCAAAAGCGTCAATATATGACGCCCTAGGATGAGAACGGGCTGGACTATGTTGATATGTTTGGTCTTGGCAGAATAGATATGCTTCGCTGCTGCTGCTGTAGAGCGAGAACGGGACTTACTGGCAATAAACACACGACACGTGAGCAAGTAAGACACGCTGCTGCTGTACAATATAGCCAACCTGATCTCACGGCAATTCAAATTTTACGAGGTGGCTAATTCATGCGAATTCGTACGACTTTTGGTAAGTCCTACATATTTTACGTGTTGCCCAATTTGTATGAATTGGACCTACCCCTGACCCCGCCCCTAAACCTACCCATCACGTGGGTTTAGACAAATCGTACAAATTTGTACGAGTGAGGTCGTACAAATTTTCCACCTTTTACTCACTCGCACGAATTGGTCGTGAGATAGCATTGATATAGCTAACATGAATTACCTGTAGCAGATCTATACAGGTGGAGCTGGGGAAGGAGGAGGGTTTCTAAAAATGCTGCACTGCTACAAATGCTAACCAAGCATTTGAAGGTTGAGCAGCGAGCTCATTGGATACTGATACAGCAGGAACCAATCAGTTGTGCCCTATAGTGAATGGTGTAATTACAAGCAGATTGAGTTATGGACCTATCAG
Source organism: Scardinius erythrophthalmus (assembly GCF_964197995.2). Lineage (NCBI taxonomy): Eukaryota > Metazoa > Chordata > Actinopteri > Cypriniformes > Leuciscidae > Scardinius > Scardinius erythrophthalmus. The sequence goes on from NW_028295988.1 coordinate 18,207, forward strand.
CCTGCGCCATCAAGAGTTTAATAAAATAACTTTGTATTTCTTCAGTGTTGCAGATAGTGTTGTCCAAAAGGGTTTCTTCATATCACCCCACATTAACTAAACCTTTCTATACTTGCAAGAATGACACTGACTCCACTGCGTGTATTACTAGCACAGATATAAACATAATGTAGGATCAATTTGGAACTATCTTATTTTGTCTTTATCTTGTCTAATTAACTCTCTGTTAATGGAGCGAAATATATAATGTTAACTCACACAGTGACTCAATTTCGTAAAGGCTATAAGTTGCGAAGCGTGTCACGTTCTCAAGTTCAAGCCGGCAGTCCGAAACTAATCGAATCAACATACAGGCAAAAAGTTCAATGTGGCGTCGATGAGTTTTGCTTTAAAAACAGCGCAAACCAAAGTTAAATATCTCTCTGCATTTCCCCCACAATGTAAAAACATGCAGTGATGTACGCAGTTTACACTGAAAACTATCCAGTCAGGTCTAAAATTTAAACACTTATAATAGGCTTACCATAGTGAATCACAAAAAAATTGTGAAGACAAAAACACGTTTTGGAAGAAGAATTGATGATGTATTAATTCATTTTTTAAAGTTTGTTAATAAAAAGAAAAAGAAAAAAAGGACGTTGGATTTTCCAGATCTGCTGTATTTGAATTTTTTTCACAATTGAACTGCAACATTGACACTCACTGAATTGAATCAACACTGAAGTGAATTTATCTGAATAATGACACTTTCTTTTATTATAAATAGGTGATTTTAGGTGGTCAGCCACACTGTCACATGATCATCCACCATCATCAAACTTTTTGTAATGTCTTTGCAATTTGAGACCAGTGTAACTTCTAATGCAAATGTTTTATTGTGTTAAGGATGCCAATTACTCCATGCAAAAGCTTCCGAGAAACACAAGCACTGCGCGACTAAGATGAAAGCAGCGCTAAATTTATCTTTTGAATGGTCTGTAGCCGTTCAGAATATGTCTAATGAGGCAAATTCCTAATGCATAAATTTTCCCCCAGGCTGACAATCTGCCAACATCGCACACTGAGTCGAACATATAGGCCTGACAAGAGCTCACAAATATATTTTCACAATGAATACTAATCATTTTTGATTCAGCATGAGAAGCAGTTATTAAAGATGTTCAAAGTCATAAAGCAGAAAGACATTAAGTACTATACAGTGAACAGCGATGGCAAATATTTAGGATCTCTAATCACACTTTGCAGACAATTTAGGCTTATTGTTATTGTTTATCTTTTCAGCAGTTTTAATGGAAAACATGATTATGCTTTTTGTACTGCAATTAACATTTCAATACTCATTAAACAAACACTTCAACCAAAAAACATTCATTAAAATGATTGTCGCTGACGAACCCCCACCGTGCTGTTTTTATTCGCTTTCAGTTTTCAAACGAACAAATAAATGCATTTATCTTCCCATATAGAAGAGCTAATCAATATCACTTCATCCAAAGCTGTAAGTGCCTATCCAATTATATATGTAATGATTTATATGTAATGATATACACCATGCTAAACACTTTCAGCTTTTCCAAGAAAAACATGACATGGATTTGCTTTTTGAATCTTCTTTTTATATATTGCATGTAAAACAATCACTTTAAAAACTCAACTTCACTGATTTTTTAATCTACCATTATTTCAGCTGACAGTTGCATTGCTTCACGACGTGCCGTGGCTGCATATTGTTTTGTCAAATAGCATTTTTGGGTTATTGGTTTTGTCAGTCAGTGTGAGCTGGTGTAATTAGGCCACAGTATTAATAGAAGAGATTTGACAGAGAGAGAGAAAAATAGACAGTGTGCTTGATAGCTCAGTTCTGATATGTGTACTTGAGCGGGTGTCATTGGGGTGTTGAAGTTAATTGGAGTAGGTCTCCAGTTTACCGCCTGTGTGCCTCCGATGTGATTTAAATGAGCATCAATCCATTTGGAGAGAAAATAGAAATCTAGATGTAGACATGTTCATTTATAACCAGGCCCGGTGAGCACCGCATTGTCTGATCTAGGATCAAATGTGCTCTAGCTCATATTTGACCAGGTCACCGTGTGGCCAAACATAAAAACTGAGGTAGAGGAAACACTTTTGCTTCATGATCACCGGTTTAGGATTGACAGATTGTCTAAATAAGCTGCAATGTGGGCCAAATGTATGTCTTTTAAGCTGTAGGTAGAACATGTGTCCAGCTATTATCATAACAAATCAACTTTGAATTGTTCAGAGATCAGCAGCTTGAGGGGTTTGACCTCTGCACGTTGAAGGTGAGTCTGTGTCTGGAACGGTTGTTTACATGGGGTCATTGCTCTCGCCAAATGTTCATTCATGTCAGATGTGTAATATGAATTAAACATCCCGTAACATTCAAATAGCAGTTGATTTGATGCTGCATGGGAGTTGAAGTTACCGATGAGGTTAAACTTTAATTCGATGGTCCGCTTTAGACATTCTACTAACTATAAGTAACTTTGCAACTACATGTCAGCTAACTCTCATTAGAATGCTAGTAGACAGTTAGGTTAGTGTCAGGGTTAGTAGAAAAAGTTGCAAAATGACTTCTAGTCAGTAGAATGTCTGTTGGGTAGCATCAAAATAAAGTGTTTGCAGATATAAAGCAACAGTTTACTAACTCCAATTTAGAGGGGTTTTTTATTTTGTTTTAGCTCTTCACAGATTACAATGCGCACTATTGAGGGAACAAAACTAGTTTAATATCAAAACTTGTACTTGTCATGGTATTTTGGATTATGATAAACTTTCATTCAGATGTATTCAAATTGATTTTACGGAGATCCGGTCATGTATTGTAGAGTTAAGCAGCCGGGACTGACTGCGTACATTTTTGTGGGTTTATTAATTTTATTAAAACTGTGTGTGTGTGTGTGTGTTTAATTCATTTTTAATTTTTTATATGCTGCATATTTTGAAAAGGCTTCACAATAAACTTTCAGAGTTGTCTTAATTTATAGTAAGTAAACAAAGTAAACAATGGCTAACAGAAGGAGCTTCACATTATAGCTGAAATTAAGCTAGTCCAAAGCATTCTTTTTTTTTTTTTTTTTTTTTTGCAAATGTATGCAAATGTTTGAGGTTAGAGCTTACCAAGAAACATCATCTGGGTTTCATCATACTTAAGGACTGTGGCCATTTACAATGTGATACAAAGTTATAACTTTGTTGTAATACTATGTGCAATTTTGCAGCCATTTGAACTTTTGCCTTTGAGATTCAGATGCGCCAAATTACACCCAAATATTGTTGTGGAAGTTTTGAGTTATGCCCTTATGATGAGTATTATCATATCAGTCTTGATGTGGAGATCCGAGTTTCACTCATGAACATGGAAATAAAACTTTATGGTGTAGTCTATTTCTCATGCTATGCTACCATTGGCTGGATAGCAAAATACTCACATTGTGTCAAACATTAGGTTAATGCTGTACACTGAATCCAACAGCATTAGTCAGAACAGGAAAGCACTCTGCCAGAGGCAGGAACAAAATTGAGATTGGATTCCTCCAAGATGAAAGCAAAGCAGGAAGTAGATTGGTTTACTTGCGTAGGCATGCTTGCTCTCTACAAATCAGCCAAACTCATGAAAAAAGATTTTGAGAGAGATTCCTATTAAATGTGTTAATTTATTTTAATGTCAATACACAGGTCAAACTACCCGTTTTATTTAGTTATGTGCTGTGTAGAAGTTAAACACTTCAACCGAACCGCACTATGTTGTTGAACTAGCCGCACAACCCACTGACCAAGTAAACTGTTGTGTAATGTGCAAATAAACTGCATGTCTGGTGGGTTTTGCAGTGGCACTGGTGCATACAGTAAGTGGAGGTGCTCTTTATTGCTTTTTGGGGGGGATGAAAATCCATGAGAATGGACAAGAAAACCTCAAGAAAAAAACATTGGAACTCAGAATTGCAAGAACAAATATCTAATTGCAAGTTATAAAGTCCGAATTGCAAGATATAAACTCATAAACTTGAAATTGAGAGATTAAGGTCAGAATGGTGACATAAAAAAGAGACACAATTACATTTTTATTTCATTTATTTATTAATTCCATAATGGAAACAAGCTTACAAATACTGCTGACACACATTTTTTTTTTTCCTTGCTACAATATAATTCCAATATATGTTGTAAACAATATATTGTTTCAGACTGAAAATGTATTACAACTAAAACTTAAGAAAATACATTTCCAATTTTAAAATATTTAATTATCCCTTCAAAGTTTCAAGTAAACATTTGGTTATAATTTTATGCTCTTCTGTAGTCTGGAGGTCATGCTCTTGTCAAAATGACATTAAAAAAAAAATATATATATTTATACCCTAGTGTGCACACCTGCTCAAATGTTTGCTTTCACAATTGCATACTTACACAATACTGAAAGACTAGGACTAGTGGACAAGTTGAAAAGCATGTCTACCCATCAGCGGAATATTAGATTGACTCGATCTTTGATGATGTAGCATTGTTATAAAGGCCTTTGTTCCATTTAAAATGACAAGAGTTATTAAATTATTGAAATGACAAGAGTTATCGAACATGTTCAGCATGAAATTAAACATATTCTACATGAAAAATGTCAGTTTAGCTGGGTCAGTTGTTACACATGGAGGAAAGAGAATACTCTAAGCATGCAATAATCGACAAGTGGCTTTTTGCTTTTTTACAAACCCTTTATAAAACAACCAGTTTCAAGCTAAATATGGTAACAAATACACGTATGGTATGTCTTTCACAGTGGTCACTTCAATAATATAATCATAATCATTAATAAACACTCTAAAAGACTATACATACCATTAGTTGTTAATTATAACTTAAGCTATTTCAATTGTGAGACGGCACTTTAAAGCAGTTGGATTCATCAACCTCACGTAGCTGAAGCAGTTCTCCACAAACTAAGTTAATATCTTAAAGTTCACAGAGAAATTATATTCACCCTGATTTGGTCGTTGCAGCTCGAGTTAATTATGAGCTCGCAGGTTTTCATTTAAATGTGCTTACCTCTGAACACCTCAATGCCTTGGGCCCTGGAGTCCACAATGCATCACTATGAATCTATTATTCATTTATTTTATTGTGAATGGAGGTTGCCTGGTTTAGTGGGGCCAGGGACAGAGTCTGTTCAGCGAAAGAGGTGTACAATTTACAAACAACATGAAATATTTATTACAAGGAAAGCATTTCAAACCGTGTGTGAAAACAACCTTTAGAAAGAGCCGTGACTGTAACATAAAACTCCCTATGAGCCCGAGTCACTCGCTATTGAATAATGCTAGCCTAATACTTACTTTAATAACAAATACACATATACAATTAAATATAATTCAATTTGATAAAAAAAAAAAACATAGTAATACTGTTATATATTACATTTATCTGTACTGCAATGTTTTGTTTTTTCAACTTAAATCATATTTGTATAGATAGATAGATAGATAGATAGATAGATAGATAGATAGATAGATAGATAGATAGATAGATAGATAGATAGACAAACAGGCAAATAGATAGATAGATAGACAGACAGACAGACAGACAGACAGACAGACAGACAGACAGACAGACAGACAGATAGATAGATAGATAGATAGATAGATAGATAGATAGATAGATAGATAGATAGATAGATAGATAGATAGATAGATAGATAGATAGATAGATAGATAGATAGATAGATAGATAGATAGATAGATAGATAGATAGATAGATAGATAGATAGATAGATAGATGCAATATTTTCTGGCAGTTTGTGCACATGAAGGTGACCCCTTATGCAAAATTATAAATCATATACCTGCCATCAAAATATCATATTTACTTTTACTAACATCTTGTTGTATTTCTCAGTCTGTCTCTCTCTTCAAACAAGATGCCGGTGAATTCTGTCAAAATAAAGCATGTGGTGCAAAGACGAAAGGGGAAATAAAAGGCATATGATGTAACACCAACATTAACAACAACAACAACAACAACACTGTTGGAATATTAAGAATCAAAGTAAATGGGAGGGGGACATTAATAAACCTTATAAACTCTGACAAAATATTGTCATCATATTGCATCGTCTGGCTATATCTTGAGGAGAAATGCTATTTCTATATATATTTTCTTGGCAGTTTGTGTTTATGGTTATCTTCTGATAAAACAGTTTTACAAGAACTTCTGACACATCAGAGAGGAGTCTCAACTTCCCTGCTTATGGGTTCAAAGAAACAAACACATTGCATATGCATGACTCATATCTTAAGCAGTCCCTTTCAACACTGTCCCCATCAAGCTACAAAAACATCACATCCCCTTGCCCTAACCTGTCCCTATTTTACATATCCTCTGTCACTGACCAACAACATTAACACTTAAGAACAACAACAACTGCTTCCTGCTTCTGTTTTACGTGCTTCACCATATGTTTTTCAGGATGACCTCGCAGGTGTACACTGGATGTCACTTGTCCCCTGTCAGGAGACCATGGAACCATGAAGAACAAAGGTGATAAAAGACTTGACCAGTCAACCAAAATCCAGCCATCTACTTTAAGGAACAGCTCAGATTAATTAAAAAAAAAAAAAAACTTTCTATCTCAGCCTCATGTTGTTTCAAAAGCGTATGAACTAAGGGGCTTGAATTTCGACCTCCAAAATGACCAAAAAGCAACATAAAAGTAGTCAAAGAGAATCGGTTTCCAGTCTTTTGAAGTTATAGATTTAATGTGAGGAACAAACATAACTATGATGGATAATAAATGTTGTATGCCACATCCATGAATATGGTATGGGAATAAAGTATGACTGAACTGTAATACTACGATGTGTCTTTTTAATGAGTAATTATTCATATCTGATTTGATTTAAAACACGGATTCATTCATGAGTTACGGAAAAATTAAATCAATTGATTTGTTTAAATATTAAGTAACAAAATTGATGTGAATAAGTAATCCAGACACACTGTATTCGTCATGTTGTCATTGTCATATAATAGGGAAGTATGGATATTTGGATGCAACCACGTGATTGATTCGCTAAACAGATTCGTTTAAATACACAGAATCATTCAGAAAGGACACTAATGACTATTTTGAAGTGATGAATCGTTCACTCACTCAACCGGTTTGTTTACAGAGCAATTATTTATTCAGGAATGAAACAGGTGATGCGACTGTCTTTATGAGTCACTACCTTATACTAAAACCATATAATTAATAAACCAATTCGTTCTAAAACACTGCTTCAGTCAAAACGAAACAAGTATGAGAACTGAGTGAGCCAATGAATCATTCGATCAACAGATTCAGGAACAAAACACACTGTTTAACAGAGAACATCTTAT
>NW_028295987.1:0-5000 GCF_964197995.2 Scardinius erythrophthalmus
CATTACTTTAATCCCTCGCCATAGCAAAACCGTTTGAGATATTTATTATCCATTCACAATTTAGCATATTTAATGTAGTTTCATCATGTTGAAAAAGTTTGGTACGAATAAAATAAATAGTTTAAGAGGAGTGGCTAAAAATTCAGAGGCTGATTTTGCAAAAAAATTCACATTCAGACCAAAATATCTGACTTCCTGATGGCCAGAGCTATTGAATGTAAATTAGAAAGTTGTCCGGCTTGATGAGAACAATATACAAACTGTTTTTTCTTTACTGCAGTTAAAACTAACCCCCCCACTTTTGTCAAAAGCATGTTGAAAGTGACACACTTCCTGCTGCCAGTTGGTGGCGCTATAACTTTGACTCACAATAGCTACATCCATCTGATCGGCCTCTTACCACGAACACACTGCTGAAGTTTCATCAAGATCAGTTAATGTATGCAGAAGTTATTCCACTTCCGTGTTTCTCTTTTCTCGCCATAAATTCGATTCCTCGCCACAGCCAAACCGTTCGAGATATCAAAAATCCGTCCGCAATTTAGCATCCTCAAAGTCTTGACTACATGCACACCGAGTTTGAAGGGGACACGGTGAATTTTCTAGGAGGAGTATTTCACATTCCACAGCAAGCGTTTTCCAAACAACCCATAATAGCCGACTTCCTGTTGGGCTGGCGTAAAACTTGACCGGGGTAAAGTTGTTCGGCCCGATGAGATCTATATGTGTACCGAGTTTCATATTAATTCATGCGAGTGTGTTTGATATAGGGATCAAGTTTTAGAACCCCGTTCAAGGGGGCGCTGTTGAGCCCCCCAGCCACGCCCGGGTACCAGCTTCAGCCCGGCCCTGATGGCCGTGGGTTCTGACCTGTGTGCAAAGTTTCAAGAGTTTTTGAGCACGTTAAGGACCCCAAAAGCCCCTGAAACCTTGATTAACAATATAAAAGCAATAGTCAAATCCCCCCCCTCCCCTCACACACACACAGACACAGAGAGAGGGGGAGAAAATTCTTCAGAAAATCCACATTCAAACCAAAATATCTCTCTTCCTGTTGGTCGGAGATGGTTCATGTAAATTAGAAAGTTGTCCGTCTTGATGAGAACAATACACATACCAAGTTTTGTGATTCTAGGAAAAACTAAGCCCCCATTTTTGACTAAAGGTGGCGCTACTGAGCCATTCCACCACGCCCGTTTCTGAAACTTTGCACATGTCTACGGGCTAATAAATGTGATGTGTCTGTTGAGTTTCATGCAATTTCAAGTATGTTAAGAGTCTCAAAAGCATCAAAAAATAATATTAAAGTTTGATGCGTTGCCACGGCAACAGTATCTAAGATATCAATAATCCTTTCACAGGTTTACATCTGCCGTGTGTCTACATTGTACACATAAAGTTTGAAGCAAATCGGGTAAAAATAAGACACTGATTTCAAAGCATTTTGAAAGTGATGTACTTCCTGCTGCCTGTTGGTGGCGCTATAACTTTGACTCACAATAGTCACATCCATGTGATCGGCCTCTTACAACGAACACACTGCTGAAGTTTCATCAAGATCAGTTAATGTATGCAGAAGTTATAACACACTTCCTGTTTTATTTTTTCGCCATAAATTTGTTTCCTCGCCACGGCCAAACCGTTCGAGATATCAAAAATCCGTCCGCAATTTAGCATCCTCAATGTCTTGACTTCATGCACACCGAGTTTGGAGGCGAATCGATGAATTCCCTAGGAGGAGTACATTAAATTCCACAGCATGCATTTCCAAACAACGCTAAATAGCCAACTTCCTGTTTGGCTGGCGTAAAACTTAGAGCACGAAAGTTGTTCGGCCCGATGAGATCTATATGTGTACCGAGTTTCATATTATTACATGCAAGCGTGTTTGATTTATGGACACGTGTTTGGATCCCGTTCCAGGGGGCGCTGTCGAGCCCCCCTGCCACGCCCGGGTACCAGCTTCAGTCCGGCCCTGATGGCCGCGGGTTCTGACGTGTGTGCAAAATTTCAAGAGTTTTCGAGCATGTTAAGGGCCCCAAAAGTGCCCGAAAGGTTGACAAAATAATAATAATAATAATAATAATAATAATAATAATCCTACCGGAAACAATAGGGCCTTCGCCCTTTCAGGGCTTGGGCCCTAATAATAATAATAATAATAATCCTACCGAAAACAATAGGGCCTTCGCCCTTTCAGGGCTTGGGCCCTAATAAACAGAGCAATTCCAAGAGGGTCCTCACACCATCGGTGCTCGGGCCCTAAAAAATTTTTTTATATTGTTCTCATCAAGCCGGACAACTTTCTAATTTACATTCATTAGCTCAGAGCAAAAGGAAGTCAGATATTTTGGTCTGAATGTGGATTTTTTTGCAAAATCAGCCTATGAATTTTTAGCCACTCCTCTTAAACTATTTATTTTATTCCCACCAAACTTTTTCAACATGATGAAAATACATTAAATATGCTAAATTGTGAACGGATAATAAATATCTCAAACGGTTTTGCTATGGCGAGGGATTAAAGTAATGTCCAAAAAGGAAAACCTAAAAGCCTCAAATTTTCTAAAAATGTAATTATATACCATTTATTTCTATATAAAAGTATACAAACATCACAACTAAACATTTTATTATTTTTTTTCAATTTAAGAATGAATTTTAAGTTTAAAAACTGCCAGAATGGTTGTTTAGTCTAAACAATACATAAATAAAGTCAAACATAGTGCTATACTGCCCTCTTGTGTTCAAAATCAGGTAGGCCTATTATATCTATATAAAAATATACTAGGTATGTGACGGTGAGAATATTTTACCACCGGTTAACTGACGTGTGACACCGCTGGGGGCTTTTTAATCGCTAACTTAAAAACGAAAGTAAAATATGTTCGTCCGCACTGACATTTATATTGGTTGAGCGAGCGTTTCAAATGAATTCCTATGGAAGTAGGAATTAACTGAAAAACGTTCGCTCTGTTCTGCTCGTTCCTCGCCGTGGACGCGCACCATTATGAATGCCCGTGCAGCCATGAGCATTTTAGTTTCATTTTAAAATTAGCGCCTTTCGGGGGGTGGATTGCTTGAAATTATTTTACAAAAGCACAATTTTGTGTTTTATTGCAACTGTACACAAATATAAGTTAACACTTTGCAGTTTGAATGTCGTCCTGTATAATGACGGAGTATGTTTTTATGTGTCTACTGTTCAATCGCGCCCACGCCACACACACACACACACACACGGTTTACTATCTTTGTGGGTACTCTCCATGGACTTAATGGTTTTTATACTGAACAAACTGTATATTCTATCTCCTCACACTAACCCTACCCCTAAACCTACCTATCCCATAAAACTTTCTGCATTTTTACATTTCCAAAAAAACTCATTCTGTATGATTTATAATCTTGTTTACCCATGGGGACCTCTATTTAGGTCCCCACTGTGACACGAGTCCCCATGAGTCTGTGTGCATTCAGGTTAAAGTCCCCACCGGGATAGAGAAAAACATGAACACACACACACACACACACTCCAGCATTACAATCTTGACATCGCAGCCTGTTCATTATAGCCTTAATAAAATATAATAATAAAATAGTCAACCTAACATATAAAAATTACACTGCTCTAAATAGTCAGTAGTACAATTCGTACATTCACAGTAAGCACCGCTCGCTCCACTGTGATGTTTCCAAGCAAATTTTTGCGCATGTGAAGAGGATGATTTTTTCCATCAATATTGGAACACGAGTGAAGAACAAAGCCTATAATAAAGAATAGTTTAGCATCCAAATACATCGCAAATGTTGAAACATTTTGATTCTGATGAGAGGGTTACGTGAGCCCAACACTTCTTACTTTCATTTTTACTTTTACATTAAATTTAAAGGATTTGTTGTGGAATATTTTGAGTGTATCGTAAAATCTGAATAATAAAAAAAATAAATATTAATAATAATAAAAAAAAAATGAATGAATGAATGAATAAATAAATATATATATATATATATACATACATATATATATGTATGTATATATATATATATATATATATATATATATATATATATATATATATATATATATAGCTGCGAGCAGCGATGAAGGGCCAAAGCCGGCGGCACCGCCACCCTAAAGGCACCGGGGTTGCGGTGCCACCGGCTTGGGCCCGTAAACGCTGCTCGCAGCTATATTTATTATTATTATTATTATTTTTCTTACGACTATTCAGGCACTTTTGGGGCCCTTAACATGCTCAAAAACTCTTGAAACTTTGCACACGGGTCAGAACCCGCGGCCATCAGGGCCGGGCTGAAGCTGGTACCCGGGCGTGGCAGGGGGACTCGACAGCGCCCCCTTGAACGGGGTCCGAAAACTTGGTCCATAAATCAAACACGCTTGCATGTAATAATATGAAACTCGGTACACATATAGATCTCATCGGGCCGAACAACTTTCGTACTTTTACTTTTTATGCCAGCCCAACAGGAAGTCGGTTATTAAGGGTTGTTTGGAAACGCATGTTCTGGTATTTGAAACACTTCTTCTAGAGAATTTACCCGATCGCCACCAAACTCGGTGTGCATGAACTCAAGACATTGAGGATGAAAAATTGCCAGGGGATTTTTGATATCTCGAACGGTTTGGCTGTGGCAAGGAAACGAATTTATGGCGAATAATGGAAACAGGAAGTGTGTTATAACTTCTGCATACATAAACTGATCTTGATTAAACTTCCGCAGTGTGTTCGTGGTCAGAGGCCGATCATATGGATGTGACTATTGTGAGTCAAAGTTATAGTGCCACCAACTGGCAGCAGGAAGTGTGTCACTTTCAAAATGCTTTGAAATCACCCTCTTATTTTTACTCGATTTGCTTAAAACTTTATGTGTATAATGTAAACGCACGGCAGATGAAGACCTGTGAAAGGATTATTGATATCTTAGATACTGTTGCCATGGCAACACATCAAACTTTAATATTCTTTTCGGATTCT
>NW_028295987.1:10000-25441 GCF_964197995.2 Scardinius erythrophthalmus
ATCAATGTTGAAAACAGTTAATTGCTAATTAATATTTTTGTGGAAACCGTGATCATTTTCAGGATTCTTTGATGAATAGAAAGTTCAAAGGAACAGCATTTATTTGAAGTAGAAATATTTAGAATGAATCTTTTGTAAAAATGACTTTCATTTTTCTTCATTCTAAATGTAAAAGAATAGCAGAGTCCACACCGCAACTATAAAAATAGTGGCACAGAGGAATATCATTGGAATCACTTTCATAACGATTTTCTTTCCAGCTGATGGACCATAAAAACATTGACAGCCAATTGTGAGCATTTAAAGTGGCAGACGAAAAAACTGCAGATCACACACACATTATTGCATCAGGGAACGCTCACAGTCTTATATAAACTCTAAGAAATATCCTTCTTTCTCTCTCTAAATGAATATATGTCTTTTCCCAGATTGTCAGCTGTCCAATAATCTCTGACCTTTCAGATGCCAGCAGTTCAATTACTCGCCAAACGAATGGTTCGCACGTTGATGGCATGATGAACTTTACGGAGGCGTATTTCCTCATTCCCTCCACTGACTGATTCTTGAGATTAAACTGATAGGATGAGCGAAGGGGAAACCGATTTCACAAGCCTCACATTTGTGTGCTTTTTTTTTTCAGCTCCTGAGTCCTCAGGATCTTCACCAGGACTTTCAGAGGTAAAGCAGTCTCTTCTATGCATGTGTGCATGTGTAAGTGTGTTCTACTACGGGCTGATCTGCTGACAGTGTGCAGGTGTAGCACTTCAGCAGCAAAACCTTCTTACACACACACACACGTTGTCTACTTTGCCGATTGTGAAATCATTGTGCTGAGCTTTTGTTCTCTCTAAATCTTGACCATCCAATCAGAACCGTCACTGAGCTGTGACTGACAGTGATGAATGCCCGCCCACTCCCATCAGCTCTGTTAGCACGAGCAGAGCATGCTGGGAGCATCTCGACAAATACGCCGGCACTTCATTAATACAAACTCTGAGGAAACAAACAAAGACAAACTGAACTGTTTTATACACCTGCAGCACGATCCATTAACTCAGAGAAAGATCAGCTCATTCTTCACACAGCTTACAGTGTGTGTGGGTGTACTTGGTATTCCCTACGTTATGGGGAGCAAATGTGCACATAAGGATAGTAGTACCAGTAAGTTTTGACTTATTGGGGACATTTTGTGGTCCCCATGAGGAAAACAAATAAATAAACAACAGCGTATAAATCAAAGTGTTTAAAAAAAAAAAAATGCAGAAAGGTTTCTATGATGGGTAGGTTTAGAGGTAGGGTTGGTGTAAGGGATATACAGTTTGTACAGTATACAAATCATTATGTCTATGGGAAGTCCCCATTAAACATGGAAAACAGTATGTGTGTGTGTGTGTGTGTGTGTTTCATTTCACGTTTATTGTCATTGTCATTCAAAAAAAGAACAGCAACGAAATTGTGTTGGAGCATACGACAACAGTACATGGTGTATTAAAGTGCACTAACACCAGTGCAGATCCCCTTCAAATAATAAATAAATAATAAATACCCCCTGTGTAAACATGGCACATCAAAAGTATATGGTTGTTGAGGCACAGAACCAATGACATTCACTCTTGGTAGCAGCAAGAGGCTTTACAAAACAACTTAAAAGGCATCCAGAACAGAGAGTATGGTCAGAGTTGGATATAGATGTAGTTAATACAGCAATGCAAAGTCCAGTTCACAGTTATTACAGAGTGGGGTATGGTTTACTGTCCATGGGAGGGGGGAGGAGAGGGGGAAAGGGCATCATTAAGCAGCCTCACTGTGTAAGGGTACAGGCTGTTAGCCAGTCTGGCTTTACTGGCACCAATGGACCTGTACCTTCTCCCTGAGGGCAGCAGGTGTAACAGTTGATGGGCCGGGTGATGCCGGTCCTGCAGGATGTTGTGCACTGTCTTCAGACAGCGGGTATCATAGATGGTACTGATCTCTGGGAGAGTGGTCCCAATGATTTTACCCGCTGTGTTTACCACTCGTTGGAGTGCCTGCTGGTGGGCCTTAGTGCAGCTGGAGTACCACACTAAGAAACCATATGTCAAAACACTGTTGATGGCACAGTTGTAAAAGTTGACCATCAGCTGTTTTGGAATCCTGGCGCTCCTCAGTTGCCTCAGGTAGTAGAGGCATTGCTGGGCCTTCCCTATCACTGAGGTGATGTTGGTTCCCCAGGACAGGTCCTCGGTCACAGAGGATAGTGATTGGGTCTGCTTTTGCGGAAGTCCACAATGATCTCCTTGGTCTTTTTGATGTTCAAAGCCAAGTTATTATTGACCCACCATGACGCTAGATGTTGCACTTCAGTCCGGTAGTCCGGTAGTCCGCCTCGTTGTTGTTGATGAGTCCGAGCACTGTTGTGTCGTCGGCAAATTTAACAATGAGATTGGAACAAAGAGAAGCAGAGCAGTCATCTGTGAATAGATTGTAGAGCAAGGGGCTAAGCACACACCCTTGGGAGGCCCCGGTGTTGATTGAAAGGGTGGAGGACAAGTGCTTGCCTACTCTAACACTCTTTGTTCGATTTGTCAGAAAGTCCACAATCCAATTGCACAGCGAGTTGTTAAAGCCAAGGTGGTGCAGTTTGGCCCGGAGTTTAAACGGCCGGATTGTGTTAATGGCAGAGCTAAAGTCGACAAAGAGGAGTCTCGCGTAGGTGTTCTTGTGCTCGAGATGTTCCAATAGCGTGTGGAGCACGATGGCGATGGCATCCTCAGTCGACCGGTTCCGTCTGTATGCAAATTGGTGTGGGTCAAGTGATGGTGATATTGCGCTTTTAATGTGAGTGGTGACCAGCCTTTCAAGGCACTTGGCAGGAATGGAGGTGAGTGCCACCGGTCTATAGTCACTTAGATAAGTGGCATTTGACTGCTTGGGGACTGGGACTATTGTGGCTGCCTTAAAGCAGGCAGGGACCCATGAAGTGGACAGCGATGTATTGTAGATGACGGTAAAAACGTCAGTTAGCTCCGCAGCACAGTCTCTCAGCACTTGGCCCAGCACACCGTCCGGTCTGGCTGCTTTCCTGGTGTTGATGCCGCAGAGGACCCGTCTTACCTCATGAGTGCTCAGGACTGGGGCAGGATCAGTGGAGGGGAGGAGGGGCAACACAGGATCTGTGTTGTCCCTGTCATAGCAGGCATAAAAGAGGTTGAAATCCTCAGCCAAGGTGGAATCAGCTGAGGGAGATGTTGATTTGGTCTTATAGTCCGTGATGGCCCTGATGCCATCCCATACCTGCCTGGGGTTTGCAGAGTTATTAAAACAGGCTTCAATACGCCTCTGGTGGTGTTGTTTGGTAGTATTGATTCCTTTCCTTAATGCAGCCCTGGCTCTGCTGTATAAATCAGGGTCCCTAAAACCCAGCGCTCTATCCCTAGCTCGGATCAGTTGTTCAACTCTGTGTGTCATCCAAGGTTTCCTGTTGAGATACACACGGAAATGTTTCCAAGACGTAACATTATCCACACAGAAGTTAATGTAACTCAGGACAGTGGTGGTATATTCATCCAATGATTCACGAGTGTCCGTGCCTTGCCCCTTGAAAACATCCCAGTCTGTGTGGTGGAAACAGTCCCGTAATATTGGGATGGCGTCCTCTGGCCACATTCTCACGGTCTTGGTTGTAATCCCAGCGCTCTTGATCTTGGGTGTATACCGTGAGTGTAGCAGCAGGGAGAGATGGTCTGACAGACCCGGGTGGGGGTAGGCCTGGGCCCTGTATGCTTCTGCTACGTTAGTATACACCTGGTCCAGCGTTTTATCTCCCCTAGTAGCACATTTCACATTGCGATGGAATTTGTGAAGTACAGTTTTTAAGTCAGCATGGTTAAAATCCCCAGCTGCAACAAAAACACTGTCCGGGTGTGCTACCAAGCTGTTATTAATGCTGTTGTGAACCTGTGCAGGCGCTAGCTTAGCATTAGCGTCCGGTGGAATGTAAACGGCACAGATGTAAACAGCAGTGAATTCCCTCGGGAGATAAAACGGCCTGCACTTCAGCAGCATGAGTTCCACCTCCGGACTGCTCAGTCTGTTCATGACGGTGACATTTGTGCACCAAAAGTTGTTGATGTAGATGCAGAGTCCCCTGCCGATCTTCTTACCAGAGTCCGCTGTCGGCTCAGTAGGCGGTGCTTCCCGCTAGCTCGATAGCAGCGTCCGGAGTGGTGCTGTTCAGCCAGGTTTCGGTGGAAATCATGCAGCAACAGTTGTAAATAGTCCTCTTTGCTGCTATATGTAACCGGATCTCATCCATCTTGCTGCGGATCGACCGGGCGTTTGAGAGAAAGATTGTAGGAAGCAGTGGTTTGAACGGATTAGCCTTTAGCCTGGTCCATACGCCAGCCTGCTTGTCCCTCTTCTGCCGCCGCTCACAGCGCCTCCTTTGTCGGCCTGCTCCTGCGGGGGGCCCGGTAGGTGATCTGGTGATCTCAAGAGGAATGAAGTACTCGGCTAACAGGTGGTGTACTCCAGTACTCAGGTACAAGAGTTCAAAACGGCTGTACTGAAGTGCCGCTGTACTGAAAATGTGCGAGGTGATACACAGTACCACCAAAAAAGTGAAAAAACCATGCCCGTTGTAGGAGCTCCTGGCCGCTGCGACTGTGCGCGCCGCCATCTTTGTCTTTGTGTGTGTGTGTGTGTGTGTGTGTGTGTGTGTGTGTGTGTGTGTTTTGGGGACTCTATGCAGGAATAATTAGTAGATTTGCTAGTACATCAGCTCATGTTGGAGACACACATGGGTTGTACTCCATATAAGATCACAGTGCACTTCATGTTTCAGTCACGCTCATGACGTGACACCATCACAAGCTGCTCAGAAATCTGTTCTGCGAATAGAGGTCACAGGGTGTAATTGTTTTATCAAAAAGTAGTTACAGCATCCACTGCTTTGACCTCTTAAAGGGATAGTTCACCCAAAAATTAAAATTATGCCATGATATACGCACCCTCAAGCCATCATAGGTGTATATGAATATACTGTATTCTTTTCGACTAACACAATCGGAGATATATTTCAAAATATCCTTTAAAATGGGAGTGAATAGGGCGAGACTTTGAAGCCCAGAAAAATGCACCCATCCATCATAAAAGTAATCCATACGTCTCTAGGGTATATAATAAAGGCCTTCTGAAGCGAAGTGATGCATTTGTGTAAGAAAAAAAAAACATATTTAAAACTTTATTAGCTATAATAACTAGCTTTCGGCAGATGACCATACGCTCAATGCGCAAGTCAACCTGCGCCACAAGAGTAACCTCTGACGCAATGCAAGACGTAGGATGTAGGAGTATCGTAAGCTTATTGGGCTGTGCAACAAACTCAAGCTCCTCCGACATTTCTCTTTAAAAATTCTAGTTTTACACTTCTAATTCTTGACCAGTGTTTTGTTTTGCTCTTTCCTCTGCGCTTCCGCATTCGTCATTGAGCCATGCGTCGAGTCAGGGGTTACTCTTCCGCCGCAAATTGCTGCGTACGGCCGACTGCCGTTACTATATATTATATAATAAAGTTTTAAATATGGATTTTTTTTTTTTACAAAAATCCATCGCTTCATTTCAGAAGGCCTTTATTAACCCCCTGGAGCCGCATGGACCATTTTTTATGATTGATGGATGCATTTTTTTAGGATTCAAAATCCCGCCCCCCATTCACTACCATTGTAAAGCTTGGAAGAGTCAGGATATTTTTAAATATAACTCCAATTGTGTTCGTCTTGGATGGCTTGAGGGTGAGTTAATTTTCATTTTTGGGTCTCTTTAAGCCCAAAGTATACTTCTGCCGCCCACATTCCACAGTCTGCGCACTCCACGTGACATAATTTTCGTCCGTTTTCATCACCAGGAGGGTCCACAGATGTCCGCATACACAGTATGTGTACAGACCACATGTAGTGTAGACGGTCACATACAACAGCAGATGTACAGTACGAGTGACTTGAGCTCTTGAAAACAAAGTCCACTAGATGCTAATGCGCTGAATGTGTCTTTCAACACTCAAAGCCAAAGGAGAACACTTTGAAAGGCTTGCATACCCAGATGTGCACTAGATGGAGCAGAAAGCAGAAAATGAAGTATACCAAGCCTTTACTGTCCTCTCTGACCTTTGACCCTGCAGCTTGTTGAGTGTCTCTGAAGATCTGTTAAATAAGTTTCATGTGTGTCTCAGATTCATTGCTACATTCATGTCATTATGATTCAGATCAGGTCATTTTCCTTTTGGACGCTCACTGATTTTGATTTCGTCTGTGTTTGCAAAGCAGAAATCGAGTGATTGTTTGGGGTGTTGTGTGTTTGGGTCTGAGAGTTCAGCTTCTCCCTCAATAGGCCCAATTTATGTTTTAATTACTGGGATTCACCCAGCCGGAGTTCACATTCACACACACACGCACACATGCATGCACACGCACACAAACACAAACACACACACACTGGTTGTTTCTGTATTAATTAATTATAATGTGGTCTAAGCATTCTTCCTGTTGGATGAGATGAGCTGTTTAATACCTGCCATACGGACTTTATTAATGAGGCTTTAATCTGACCAGCACTTTTGTGATGCTGTGCTCATAAATATCATTGACAGCTGTGATTAGACCTCATCCATACCGCCCATAACTCTCAGTGCAATTAACAGAGTGTTTGTGTGTGTGTGTGTGTGTGTGTGTGTGTGTGTGTGTGTGTGTGTGTGTATGTGTGTGTGCGTGTGCACTTGCTTTCTATTTTGCTGCATGGTATTTACATTTACATTTATGAATTTGGTAGATGCTTTTACATTTTACAAGCGACTTACATTGCAACAATTACTATTGTACTATTGTTGCAATCTCTCTCTCTCTCTCTCTCTCTCTCTCTCTCTCTCTCTCTCTCTCTCTCTCTATATATATATATATATATATATATATATATATATATATATATATTTTTTTTTTTTTTTTTTTTTAGCACTTTGTTTCAGAGCTCAGGTCAAACTGAGGTCTTTGAGAAGATGAGGGTCTGGTTTGAATCTATGTCGTGGGATCAAACAACGTCTGCCGTTATCTTGGTGGGGCTGTTGATTTGGGGTTTCTGTGGAATTTTGTTTGAACGGAATCATCTCTGTTCGATCTGCTCAGTTCTTGCACCTTTTATTACAATAATAGTATATTATCTGCAAGTACAGTTTTTTATTTACTTTTAAGATTTGAAGTACACTACTAAAGCACATTCAATGCAATTAAGTGCACCCCTTTTTAACAAGGCTATTTCTGAAGTACGTTTGAATTGATGAGTCAAAGGCAGACATGACGTTAGAGCTGAGGTAAATATCTCAATTCCCTCTGGTTTTGGAAACTGTTTATTGTTAAGAATCGGTTCGTCTGTTTGTTGT
The DNA here is from genome assembly GCF_964197995.2 of Scardinius erythrophthalmus. Taxonomy (NCBI): domain Eukaryota; kingdom Metazoa; phylum Chordata; class Actinopteri; order Cypriniformes; family Leuciscidae; genus Scardinius; species Scardinius erythrophthalmus. Next base: position 17,409 of record NW_028295987.1, read on the forward strand.
ACTGTAGCTTCTTTGTTGAATTTCTCTGTTATACTGATGTCCAGAGTCTATCCGGCACTCACACAACCAGTTCCTTCCCCAGCATTAGAATACATTTCTCTATCTTTCCATCATCTTTGGGTTTCGATCATGTGTCATTGTGGGTCTGAAAGCTGTCAGTGGCGGGCTGTCTAGTGCTGGGAGACTGTCTCTCTTTTCCATTTCTTTCTTCACAACGAAAAGTGACTGTCTCTCGTTATGCATGGTGATCCCGTCTCCTCAACCACTGCTGCTGTCACTGTACCAACTGTCAATCAATCGCACCTACAGCTGGAAAGAGCAAGATACAATAATGACAAAAACCCAAAGATATTTTCTGCAGTATAGATACTCTAGATATTTGAGCTCAGATAAGTGTTTTACTAGTTTGTCTTTGAACTTCCATTTTTTGCGGTAGCTCTGTATATTTCTGTGGCATTGCTGTTGAACAGTAATTAGCTGGTGAAGAGGCTTTCTGTGTTTTTTATTTTATTTTATATATATATTTATATATATATATATATATATATATATTTATATATATATATATTTATATATATATATATATATATATATATATATATATATATATATATATATATATATATAATGAGCAGTTCATTCATAAATTCGTAAGATCTTACTTCATGCTGTGGAAATACAAACCGGAAGACAGAATACAACGAGCGCAGCGCTAAAAAGAGGAGAGGCTACATAAGGTCTATATGACATCACTAAAAATCCTCAACAATCCTAAACACCTGAAGCTTTCCCACTATTTTCAAATCTGTTTAAGGATAGTTGATGTAACACATCAAATCATTTTACTTTTATCAACATTATGATTACCCTATTTTGTTTGTTTGTTTTGTTACTTTTGTATGATAAATAGTTTTGATACAGTGTTGGGTTACCACTTGTCCAATGTACTTCTGGAGGCCCAGAAGCAAAACTAGATTACAATCAAAGAACAACCTTATTATTATTTTTTTCAGTTAGTCACATTTAGCATCACTAATATTTTGTAAATGTCATTAGCATTAGCTTAATCCAGAAATGGCTAATTAGCTTTAGTGTTGCAGAGACAGTTTATTTCTTAGCTATGCTGTCACACGTGTCTATTAATATTCTCTTTCATTAGATTAAATCTTCAGAATGATTTGCGTTTAGTTCAGTTGATTAATCTTTATGATTTAGACCAAACTGCTTCTCAGAAGAGTTAATTGGAAAGCTGCATGAATACAAGTCACTGTGGAGATTTATTGTCAACATATTTGTTATCGTCAAACATGTATTGTCCGTAAAAAATAGCAGTTGTTTTCTGAATCCATCAGTGACAGTCTTTAAATTAGACATTTGCTTAAGCTGATTTATATCAGATTTTGCAGTATTGTTGACTCTGTTTTTATTAAAAAAAAATCATCTTGCATATAATGACAAAATGCTTATTTAAACTTCAAAAATAGATTTTTAAATCGTAAAATGGTCTGTCCTGGAAATTTTTTATTCAACTTTAAGTAAACTTTGCTACTTTGTGTATAGATGTAATAGTTTTATAAAGGACCCTAAATCAGACCTAAAATGATGTAATACCTAATTATTTTTGACACAAATTATGATTGACCCACTGCTGTTATATTAATTATTTTAAGAAAAGAGCTAGCATTTGGAAAATACAGTTGTTGAACATTACTTTCTGTCACAGAGTCTGTCACCTCAGCACAAGATCTTCCAGCTCCACCCACTCGTTGCCAATCACCCGAATTCTAAGACGTCATAGACCAGGAAACTATAAAGCACACCTGAAAACAGACTAGCTTCTGATAGGCCGAAGCAAGTCGATCACAGGCATGCAGGGAGTATAGCAGGGTGACACAGCGTATCGTTCCCTCTTCAGAGAACCAGGGCTACATACGTAACCTGAGACATTCCCTCTCAAGGGAACTCAAGCTGCGTGGAGATGCTGTGGGAACACTATACCCACAACGGCATAATAGCAAATGCCTGTTCTGTGTGAAATCATTGCGCACACTAAGAAGCAAGCACCCTAGACCCTGGAGTGGAGCCTAGATCCAAGTCATAAAATTTAACAAATGTATGTGGTGAGGACCAGCCTGATGCATCACAGATGTCATGAAGTGAAACCCTCGATAATAAAGCCTTTGAGGCAGCCATACTCCTGGTAGAATGGGCCTGGACAGCCAAAGGTGAAGGCTGACCAGCTGCTTCATAAGCAAGTGAGATAGCCTTGACTACCCACTTGCTCATCCTCTGCTTGGATGCAGGGTAACCTTTTCTTGGTTTTCTTGGTCTTACCTGAAACAGATGAATAGTTGATCCGATTTATGCCACAGGGCAGCTCTGTGTACGTAGGCATCCAAAGCCCGCACAGGGCACAGCAGATTAAGCTTTTCCTGATCTGGTGTATTAAAAGGTGGAGGACAGAAGGCCTGCAGCACTATCAGGCCCACAAAATTAGTAGGGACCTTAGGAATATAACCCGGCCTAGGGTGAAGAAAGGCTTTCACCATACCAGGTGCAAATTCTAGACATGAATGAGCAACCGACAAGGCTCGTAAATCTCCAATTCTCTTAATAGAAGAAATAGCAAAAAGAAACAAAGTTTTTAGTGTAAAGAACTTTTCTGAAACCTCTTCAATGGGCTTGAAGGGAGCAAAAGCCAACCCTTCCAATACAACGGCCAAATCCCAAGCTTGTGCTCTAGTGCACAGTGCAGGCCACAGCCTCAGGGTGCCACGAAGAAAACGAGAAATAAGAGGATATTTCCCCAATGATGCACCACCCAGAGGAGTGTGGTAAGCAGATATAGCCGCCACATTCACCTTTAAGGTGGAAGTAGATAACCCTGCAGAGAAATGTTCTTACAGATAATCAAGTACTGTACCAACAGGGCAGTTAACAGGATTCAGTTGGCGTTCTCTGCACCAAGCAGAGAACAGTTTCCATTTCAGTGCATACAGTCTTCTCGGAGTATGGTCTCCACGACTTCGGTCGAGAGACCTGATTCTATGAGCTGGGCCCCCTCAGGGGCCAAGCCCACAGTTTCCACAGAATCGAAGTAATACGTGCAGGTGCCAATTGTGCCCGCATCGTTGTCAAATCCCATACCACACCTAGAAACGTGGTCCTCTGAGATGGGAGGAGCACATTCTTTCTTGGCGTTGAGCCTCAACCCCAGCATTTTTATGTGGGACAGAACGACATCTCGATGCCAAACCGTCATCTGCTTGAACTGAGCTAAAATCAACCAACCGTCGATGTAATTCAACACGCAGATGCCCTGTAATATCAGGAGAGCCAGAGCTGCATCTACGCATTTTGTGAAAGTGTGGGATGATAAACCTAGGCCGAATGGAAGAACCCGATATTGGTACTCTATGCCCCGAAAGTGAACCTCAGGAACTTCCTGTGGATACAGGATGGATGGATACATGGAAGTAAGTGTCATTCAAGTCTATCGTGACAAACCAGTCCTCGGACTGAATCTGTGACACAATCTGTTTGAGTGTAAGCATCTTGAACTTGAGTTTCTGAACCATGCGGTTTAGTTGGCACAGATCTAGAATAGGATGCAACCCCCCATCCTTTTTTGGAACAATGAAGTACCGGTTGTAAAATCCTGACTCCCTGCTGGGAGAAGGAACCCTTTCTATAGCCCCCATTCGTAGAAGAGTCTGTACTTCCTGCTCCATAACCAGAGCCTGCTCGGGGTCCACCACCGTTGGGAGGACCCCTAGAAATCTGGGCAGACGAGAACTGAACTGAATTATGTAACCCTTTTCTATTTTATGCAGGACCCAATGAGATATATTGGCAGTAGCTTCCACGCTGCCAGAAAATCTACAAAGGGAACCAGTCTCTCGAGACTGGCCGCTGGATTTGGTCGAAAAGTCACTTCGAACTGACTGCTTTACGATCCTCCTCGGAGGATGCTGGGGATGCTGACACTTCGGTGCCCTGAAACAGCGAACTGGCAGGGAACAACCGAACTGGCAGCGCTGCGACCCTCCTTAGTGAGTCACCCCCCAGAGGATGCCGAGGAGAAACAGGCACCCATCTCTCCCCGGAGGGGACCACCCTCAGAAGTCTGATGGCCTTGGCTTCAGGACGACTTCTTAGTCGAAGCCTTTTTTAGAGACGATGATAGTCCTCAGATCTTGCCTGACCCTAACTTGCTTTGACTGCCACCACCGCCCCGGCCCCCCTGATTATGGAGGAGCCCGAGTGGCGATGCTTTGTTTTTGTTGCACTCTGTGCTGTGATGAGCTCGTAGACGGCTGAAAGTGCTCCCGCTAAGCATCTGTTGCGCGACGCAATTCTCGAATTGCATTAGTGCTGACTTCCTCACAATCATCCATGTCCCTAAGCAGATCAGCCTGGTATGCCTGCAAAATTGACATGGTATGCAAGCATGCCGCAGCCCGACCCGCTGCCGAATCTGCTTTACCCACCAGCGCCGACGTGGATTTTAGTGGCTTGGTGGGTAGTGTCAGGGCTTTTAATGACAATGCTGAATCAGGAGAGAGATAGCTTGGGAGCGTGTCTTCAGCCTTAGGCATCGTCACATAACCTTCATTTTTAATACCAATAGCATTGCTGTAATTTGATGTTTGTTGATTAAAAACATGATATGAGACCGGTTTCTTCCACTGAGGTGTCGAGGTCGGGAAAAAACGGCAAGCCCTGACGAGGAGGCTGTGATCTAGATGGTAGGTATCTTTCATCTAGCAAACTTTTCTTTTTATAATCATCATGTTTCTCGGCTGGCCAATCTATATTTAATTTAGCCACAGCATGAGTCACAACCTCAATAAGCTCCTCATCAACAGAGGTATGAGATGGCGAATTATCATAATCCCCTGCATCAATGCTGACGACATCCAATTCCTCAGAACTGGACAATCGCAGCACTGGTGCCTCATCCTGGTGAGTAGAAACCGCAGCGCATGCTTCTCCCTGAGATGAGGCACTGGATCTGTCAGGTGAAGGCTGAGAAGTCCTCACGGACAGCTTCTCTCAATGCTCACCGAAGTCAAAAAGTCCACAAATATTAGTGTACTTATTTACTAGTAAGACAACAGTGTCAGTAAAGAACTTAACATGAAATATAGGAGTGTTGTGTGTATCATGTATGTCCACAGTTAGACATTTACCACAAAGTCAGAAATGCTCATAGATTAAGAAACACCCAAATATACATTTTAACTCTTTCCCCGCCATTGAGGACATTTCCTCCATTTATGAGACAACGCTTCCCCGCCATTGACTGAAATTTCTGGCTTTCCGTGTTTTCATTTTTATATACGGACTTATAATCTCCTTATCAAAACAGGCGAAAAAGAAGCAGAAACAAGCAATCTCATATGTAAGCAGATGCATATTTAAAATAATGAGATCATCAACATTAAACATCATATAAATCAAAACTGCCTTATGTCACCGAATGAAATGTCGATCCAGGATGAGGTATAGGACTTAGTAACCTTAAGCCCTATTCAGATGGGATTAGTTTAACATGGAGAGGTGGGGTAAAGTAATTATTACCAGAGCTTCTCAGTGATTTTAGTCCCGTCCGAATCTGCCATTTCAGTAATCATTACGGACAATGTCAGTAAATATTACGGTGACTTAAACCTTCAGTAAAAAGGTCTGGAAAAATTACCTCAGATAATACAAATCCTGTGCCAATAGACCCGCTGTAAATATGTACGCAGGGATTAAAGTGAAAAAAATTCTTCTGACTGAATTTTTTTTTTTAGGCCAAGTCATATTCCTTTAACTTTTTAAATAGTCGAGACCAATAGCGTTTTAAGGGGAGACGTTTTAAACCGCTTTAATATTGCCAGTAGGCGTATTTTAAAAGCTATATTTTAATCTATGAAAACCAGGCATTGAACATACTAATATAATTAATAATTTGCATATATATATATATATATATATATATATATATATATATATATATATATATATATATATATATATATATATGCAAATTATAACACGTTTACACAAAATTTGTTAACACACAAGTAAGTTACTTTTCCCCTTTACTTAACATAAATTGTAAGAATATGATAGTAAAGTAAAGACTAGTACTAATAAATACAGTGCTATGCATAAGTTTAGACACCCATGCTAAAGTTGACTAAAAAGAGGAATAAAAAATCATCTTTTGGAAATTGAACTTAAAGGTATAGCGGAGGATCTTTCCGAATTTTAGATAAGTCCCACCCTCTCCACTTTTTGAAAAGTTTGATTGATTCACCAGAATGATTGACAATTAGGAGGACCAATAGTATAGGGTATCCACCCGGAAGTAAAAAGATCCTCTGCTATACCTTTAATGCCTTAATTTAAAAAATTAGGAAAAATCCAACCTTTAAGGACACCAATTTTCTTTGTGAATGAATAATGTATCGTAAATAAATAAATGTTCTTCCTTAAAATACAGGGTGCATAAGTTTGGACACCCCTATGTTAAATTCCCATAGAGGCAGGCAGATTTTTATTTTTAAGTATTTTTTTTATTATTTTTTTTAGGATACTATGAATCCTGATAAAGTTCCCTTGGCCTTTGGAATTAAAATAGCCCCACATCATCACATAGCATTCACCATACCTAGAGATACTTTCCATAAGATCATCTCTCAATGCAAATCAAACTAGCTATTAGGCTAACTGAAATACAACCATGCCAATCTCTAGGTATGGTGAAGGCTATGTGATGATGTGGGGCTATTTTAATTCCAAAGGCCAAGGGAACTTTATCAGGATGCATAGTATCCTGGATCCATGAAGTAACTGGCCTTTAAAAATAAAAATCTGCCTGCCTTTATGGGAATTTAACATAGGGGTGTCCAAACTTATGCACCCTGTATTTTAAGGAAGAACATTTATTTATTTACGATACATTATTTATTCACAAAGAAAATTGGTGTCCTTTAAGGTTGGATTTTTCCTAATTTTTCAAATTAAGGCATTAAGTTCAGTTTCCAAAAGATGATTTTTTATTCCTCTTTTTAGTATGGGTGTCTAAACTTATGCATAGCACTGTAAACATTAGGCCTGGGCTAAAGCTATTAAATAGCAGTCCCAAACTAGTTTTTGTTAATACAATGTTGGTATGAGCCACTAAAGTCATTTAAAAATATAAAAAATAACACAAAGAAAAATAGTGGCATTTTGGGGTTATATGGAAACGACAGTTACCGTGAATACACAATATTAACAATAACTGTTAATGAAACATGGAAACTGGTGAATAGAATGAGAATCATACCTGCATTACTTTTATTTCGTGTAATTTACAACGTAACGGCGTTGCATGCTCGTAGTTTCTTTTGCACTTGATCAGTGAAGCAATACAGCGCGCGCCGCTGAATTTGCGCGTGCAATTGAGTGTGCGCTACGAGAACAGGATAACGACTGACAGGACAAGAAAGTCTGTTTTTCTGAGGTGAAAAACTTTATTTCAGCGTACACTTATGTCACTGCCTGCCTGGTAGTTCCTATTGTGCTGGGTTTTCTGAAGTAGTCATGATTCGCCTCTCATAACCAGTGGCGGACTGGCACCAAAAAGAGGCCCTGGCAATTTTAGCAGAGAGGCCACATTTGTCTTCTCACGTCATCTGCAAGTTGCAACCAACAAAGAAACATAACATTACACAAACAACACACTCCAATAATAGCTTAACCAAGACATGAAAAATAAATGTTTTACCTTCATGTGGTTACAGTAGCAGGTTGCACAATAATTTGCTTTTCTCTGCCACTCTGTCAATCACATCATGCATCTATCTCACAATAGAGAGATTACATACATTTAGGCTATTTGTCCTTCACAGGAAAAATAGAAATAAAAAGTCATTATTATTATTATTATTATTATTTAGTTCATAGGGCTTATTTTTCAGAGATAGGCCGTGGTGTTTGTTTGTTTGCTTTTTTCCTTGTTTTTTTTTTGGCTGCCTGCAGCTCCGCTTAATTTATTA
>NW_028295986.1:0-25429 GCF_964197995.2 Scardinius erythrophthalmus
TATGAGTCCAAGGATAAAGACCACATTGGGTGAGAACAGTCATTTGAATAACAATGTCATGCTGATATACAAGTTGTATTTTTTTTTGATAATTGATGTATCCCATTTCTAACGAATTATAATTTTTTTTTTTAATCAGTTATGTCAACTGGCTGAGGAAGCAGACGCCCCGGAATCCCGGGGACCCCATGGAAGCCGCCCTTAAATATATCGGGCGCCGCGACCAGGAGGCAGCTGCACCCCCTTCTCCCCTTGCTGGGGTTACGGCAGCTTCAGGGTAAGTATTGGTATCAGTAAAGATGACCCGTTAATTCGTTTAATAAAGTAAAATGGTTATTTTATTCCCAACTGTGTTTGCTTGGTGTTAAAGGCCTCTTGGTGCAGCGGTCTCTGCATTTTTAGGGCAGCGTTCCGTGACCCCAGGTCAACTGCAGGCAACGGTCAGGAAGATCCTTACCAAAAAGCCTGCAGTTCCCAGTAAGCGTTTTCAAACTGGAAAAATGACCTCTTTATGACCGAGACCACGTTTAACACTTTTCTATGTGTCGTAAAGGGCTGCCTGCTTCCAGACCAGCTGTGCGACCAGATCTGCGCCCCGTAGAGCCCTCGGATGCAGAGCTGGTCGCAGTTGCCATTGCCACCGAGACCTGTAAGTTGATTGATACACTACCTGATATTCATTTATAAGTTTTTTTTTTTTATTTTTTATTTTTTTTATCAGATAAACATAATGTTGTATGTAATATAATGTATTTCTGTTGTAATATTCATCAGACAAACGGTCCAGTGGATAAGGTAGGGTTTGGGTGAGAAACTCTATACATTTTTGTGTGACTGCACATTTCCTCTCATGGTGTCTAGCTCCGCCGCCTCACCCCGCTGTAACACCACCTCACCCCAGTATTCTTGATAAGAATGCTTAGTCCAATACTCGCAGATTTCCTGGAATGTTGGTGTCCCCCTAAATATTATGTCTTTGGCTCTTGACTTTTTAAAGGTGTCATTCTCACATTGTGGAGATATTGTGCATGCTATTATACTTTTCTCCCATCCTCTTACGTGGCTGAAATGTTTGTCTTCATTTTTCTTTATAACAACTAACATTACACATTCGATTTGTGTCCACCTTGACGCGCGCACTTTCACACTTTTTTTTTTCCCTTCAGTTTCCTTGCTTTTCTGACATCAACCTGTGCTTTGCTTAACTACTGTAAACTTCCTGAAATTAATATAATGCTTCGTTTAAATCTAATCTCCTCTTCTAATACTTGGCTTGATATATGGATGAATTCTCTGTATGTGTTGTTGTGAAGCCTTGGACACACAGGTCCCTGTAGTCACCCAAACGACTACGGACCCACCCCAGGCCTCCCAGGATCCACCCCAGGCCTCCCAGGATCCACCCCAGGATCCACCCCAGGCCTCCCAGGATCCACCCCAGGCCTCCCAGGATCCACCCCAGGCCTCCCAGGATCCACCGGGAGCCGCTGTCCGGACCGAAGAGCAGGCTGTGCCGCGTCAGTCTTTCCCGCGTCCGCCGCCTGCAAGTCCTGAGGTGAGTCTACCTATAACGTGATGGTTCAGAAAGTAATTAGATATTCACAACTGTAAGCTACTAGTATTTTAGTATTTTACTAAAATAAAACAACTTTTAGTCATTTTCTTGTCCTCTATCTAAAATGCAGCTGCTTCTTCCCGAGAGCTGGCGGGCAGCCCTCAACAAAGAGCAGCAGCAGTGGATCGGCCGTACACTGTTCACCAGGGGTTGCACTGGGAGATCACAACTCACCACAGAGTTGCGTCTGTGGTGGTACCCTCCCCAACCTCGGCTGATCTACAGTCAGCCACCCGCGTCGCCCGACCCCTTCTTTGCGTGTCCGCTGTTTCTCTGGATGCCACTGCGCATGTGGTCATTCAAGCTGACATGCACCCAGCCTGGGTGTAACACCACTCTCACCAAGGCTGGGCTTTACAAGACCATCCGGAGGGTATTGGATGTGAAGGGCTGGTACCTAATGGCCACAGAGTACCTAGAGTGCCCTAGATGTAAGAAGAAGGTGGCGGGCTGGTCCCAGGACGTCTTGGGTCAGCTGGATCCTGCACATCGTGTCCAGTTTCCAGCGATTCTGACCTACAAGTAAATATTTATTGTTTTTTGTTTTCACAGCTGAGAAGTGACAATTCAGTGTATTGTTCTTTGTTGTCTTAAAAAAAAAAAAACAACTCTCCTATCTCTCCAGGCTTTCCTGTGACATTGCGGTGGTAGTGATGCTGAGGGAGCGCTCTTTGGGGAACAGCGCAACTCAGCTCTACAAAAAGCTGTGTGAGAGCCACAGCGAAGCCTGGATGCGACGGTCCATTCAGTACCTCGGCGAGTGCCGGCACTTCATGACCTTTGGAAACGTCCGGCCACAATTTCCACCACTCCCGGAAATGCCAAAGGTCCCCTCGCCGGTCTGGCTGCTGACAGTCTACAGCATGGACGTACTGTCACGGCTGGATGAGTTGAAGGCCAGGGTCACCTCTGTCTTTGGGTCAATCTTAAAGATGGACTCGACAAAGAAGGTAACCGACTTTCATACCGTATTAAGTGTATACGTTGTAAGCATACCAGAATAGTTTGTAGTTGTTTTTTAGTTTGTCATTGCATTTTCAGTAAAGAATACTTCCTCTGCCAAAGTGACCAATACCATGGGACACAATCTCACTCACACAATTGCGCTCTGCTTCTTGGTTTCAGGTGACCAAAAAACTCGCCGGGGCTGCTTCCGACACGGCCGCCTGGGCCACGGATGTGGGCAACGAGTACGGGCAGGTCCTGAACTGCGTGCTCACTGCCGGTGAGGGTGAGGGCCTTCTCCGTATGGCGGCTGGGCTTACGGAGCGGTACCGGCTCGCAGGCGTGCCACCCCCCGAGCTCATGTACGTGGACCGAGACTGTTGCTCCAGCGTCGGTGGATCCAAGACGGCTGCCATGTTCCCCGAGTGGGCCCAGATGGTGGTTCGTCTTGACATCTGGCACCTGATGCGGCGGTTCGCAGCAGGTGTTGTTTCTGAGAGCCACCAGCTGTACGGGGCCTTCATGCGACAGCTGTCCTCCAGCATTTTTGAATGGGATGCAGGGGATGTCCGTCGACTGCTGGAGGCCAAGCGGTCCGAGCTGGAGGGGAGGCGCGGGATGGTCGGTCTCACTGACAGGGAGGTCTACAGCCACCTCAGGAGGAAGGAAATGGCTCTTCACTGCCGTCGCCGCACGCGTGGAGCTGCGGAGACGGAGCTCCTCCTGATGGAGGTGTTGGAGATCTTCAACAGCGAGAAGGGGCACGACACCCTGGGCATCCCGCTGCTGGATCCCGTTCGCATCCGGGCAATCTGGCGAGAGCAGAGGCGTCACCTCAAGTGTATACAGGACCCTCCGAGTGTACGGCTGTACACCCAGACTGGCACCATCACCAAGGGCGGAGTGATTCTGCCAGTCTATCGCTGCGCGCGCGGCTCCACTTCTCTGGAGTCTTTTCACCTCCACCTCAACCGGTTCATTCCAGGTAATGAATTGTAATTATAGGTTTGTAACTAGATTGAGATGTGTACACTTCAGCGTTCTCTCATCACACATTGCGGTACTCTGTGTATAGGGAGCAGTGCCAGTGGAATGCATTTCCAGGCCTTCCTCCTGGACGGGCTGGTGAGGTGGAATGAGAACCGTGCCGCAGCAGCTAAGGAGGGAGAGAAGCAACCTCTGCTCTGCTACAGTGGCCACCTGCAGCACTCCCTCAACCAGCTCAGCCAATGCGTGCATGGATCCGGGCAGGTTGAGGACTTCACAAAGCCTGGCGTATACACAGGTACATCAACCGCATCGTAATGTCAGTGTGGAAAGTGAGGGGTTTGTTCATGTCATTTAGCTTTTTAACCTGAGCATTTCCATCACGTTACAGGGGAACTCATTGGGGTGGAGTACCTTTATGCCCAGACCAACAAAGTGCTGCAGGCCGTCAGCTTAGACCCCGACACTCCAGATGAGGCTGATGCTGTCGAGGGACCCCTGGAGGATGAGGGCTTTGATGAGGAGACGGAGGATGATGATGATGATGACCCGACCGTTCACCTCCCCGATCCTCCTCTTCCGGCCTCGTCCTCAACCCCAACAGCAGCAGCAGCAGCCCGGTCAGCTGACGCACCCGGGTCTTTGTCATCCGGTCCAGCCACCCCCACCGACGACAACTGTCCTGAGGCCCGTGGCCATCAGAATTCCCCTCCTCCCTCCTCACCAGGCTCTGATGTAAGGTTTGATTATAACTTGACAGAATCATTTCATTTATGTCACACATCCAACTTTACTATGTATGACATGATCAACTAAATGTTTCCTAAATAGTTGGATTTATTTGTATCATTCAGGAGGAGTGCCAAGGCCCGGATGGCCAGCCGGGATACCAGCACGTCTGCAGGCTGGCAAAGGCTTTGGTAGAGCTGAGGGGTCTTCAGGGGCTGTCGGATCGAAGGGTAGACATTCTGATAGGGCTGTGGCGTGCACTACCAGAGCATGACAAGGAGAGAGTGGTCTACCCTTCCCGGCACCAGGACAGGCTCGAGCAGGGGCGGTTCAAGGCAATGAAGGGGAAGTCCTTAACTGGAAGAGCTGGAAAGGACAGCCTCGAACGGTATGCGGCTGAATTAGCCTAGAATAATTAGTTAAAAGGTTTCCGTTCCATTGCCAACACTAACATGTATTTTTTGTTCATTTCTTTGTCTTTCAGTTGCTTTCTGGGACTGAACTCGGGTCCTGCAAATTGGCCGTCCGCAAGTCGCCTGGTGGAGGCCATATGCAGCCAGCTCTGTCGTCTCCACCCATATGGCACGCAGTCCGGCGGCACCAAGAGGAGCAGGTGGGCGCTCATCTTGGCGGACTACGTGTCAATCAGAGAGGCGGTGCTGGACAGTCCGAGGTTGATGGCCCAGACCAACATCCAGCTGTACGAGCAAAGCCAAAGGACCATCTCACAATGGTAAGATAATGATGAACATGAAACATATAATCATTATGCTATGAAGTATCAACATTGTGATAATTAATTAGCCAAAATGCGACTAGATCTCATTTCCTCTTTCTGTCTGTCAGGTACAATCGACGACAGAAGGAGAGGGAGAAGACCATCCTGGAGCAGGGTGTGGTGTTCGGCCGTTTGCCGTGCGTTGCCGCCGAGCCTCTCTCTGCACCCAGGCCATCAGTCATCTCCAGGCCACCTCCAGAACTCCGGCCCTTTGTTTTTACACAGCCAAAGGACCTTTCACGCCAGGCCACCCAACGAGGAAGGCCCGCCCAGGTGCCTTCTCTTCCAGCCCCGCAGCTACTTACCGCCCCTCCCCAGCAGCAGCCCTGCTTTCTCCCAGGCTCCTCCCAGGACCCTCCACACCTTACATCGGTAACACCCCCACCACCCCTTATCTTGCCACGGTCAACAGCTTTCCGGAGGAGGAAAAAAGCTGAGGCGGAAGCCGCGGCCGGGGTGTCAGGGTGTCCTGGGAAAAAGAGAAAGCAGGGGGACTACAAATGTAGTAAGTGCGGACAACCGAAGAGGAAAGAGACTGGTCACAGCCAATACGGGTCCGTATCTTTCTGCTCTGCCACTGGGGGGAAGACTGTTGAACAGTGGCTGGCAGAGATGAGAGACACTCACGGGCGAGGTGATAAAGGACACTGAGCCACTCGTTGGGTGGTTGTGGACGTTTCTTTTTGTAAATAGTTCGGTTCACATTGTTCTCTTCTACCACGACCGAGACCTTGAAGCGGTGTAGAGGCTTGCGTGTGTCGATGACCCTCAGACTCAGTCAAACCAGTCTGAGGTGAGATACCAGACTAACGTCGGTCATTTCTCCTGTGTGTGTGTGGTCTTTCTCTCCACACTATGAATCATCATCTTAAAACAGCACATATTTGGACACTGCTGGACTGTGTTTTAAGGGTGACATTTGTAATTCACCTTATTTCCATCCAATGTGTGAACAGAACCGTGTGTAAAGGACTACTGAGTAGAAGACTCATGACATACAACAGGACTGTTTGATTGATATACTTTATTGTAAATGACTCGGTTTTATTGATTTGTCAAAGTTCCTTACAGAGAAAAACATGGCAAACTAACAGAATGCTTTCTTCTTTTTTTAAGTCCTCCTTTTCAATTTGATCTGAGAGCACCCAAAGGTTAATCACCTATACCATAGCTTTAGCCAAACTGTCCTGTGGAAATGCTGGTATCCCCCATATGGGCCTTGGCACTCCTCCTGAAGGGGAAACAAGTAAAAGATTTTTTAAGAAACACTTGAATTACAGTATGTTAACAAAGTAGTTCATACCTGACCCTGTGACTAAATCATTTTAAATCTAGACCTGTTATAGCAGGTAGGCCTGTTTGCTTTGTTGTGAGCGAATATTAAAACAGTACCATTCAATGTCATCAATAATCACAGTACACGCATTGTTTTCTGATGTTCAGTATTGCCCTCCAGAACTGGAAGAGTGAACTTGTGGGAAATTAATTGATTGATTAATACTTATTACTTGATTATTCTGTTAGAAGTTCTTTACTGTGTGCCTAATATATTGTGTATACACATTGACCTGTCTTCTATGGTCAACATTTCTGATCCAGCTGATATGTGAGCCTCACAGGGCAACCCACATTTTACGATTTCCTGTCTCCTGGATCTTTGTGCAACCACGCATTTCCTAGGCTATCACGGTGGCAACCATTCATTGTATTTGCATACAGCAAGGACTAGAGGCCTCATCTGCACAGTTGGGAAGAAATCTATTATGGCAATGTAAACTCTCTTTCTGTATTTGTTGTGACACGTTTCCCTTGTATACAAATAAACCTGAAATTAACTTATTCAAACAACTGAAGTGTTTTACTTGTTCAATTGCATCTTGTAGAATTTGGCAAGGTTCTTAAAAGTACATTGAATAAAGTATGTTGTAATTCATCACTTATGTTATTCTGATCAAACTAATAAACTACATAATTTTATAACATAGCAAAGTGTTCTAGTCTCTCCTGATGAGCATTTTAGTCAGCTTATTATCAAGCATCTGTTTCCAGTGCACAGATTGGAACAGATCACTTGCACAGATTGGAACAGATCACTTGCATCACTTGCACAGATTGGAACAGATCACTTGCATCACTTGCACAGATTGGAACAGATCACTTGCATCACTTGCATCTGTTTCCAATGCACAGATTGGAACTTGCATCTGTTTCCAATGCACAGATTGGAATCAGATCACTTGCATCACTTGCATCTGTTTCCAATGCACAGATTGGAATCAGATCACTTGCATCACTTGCATCTGTTTCCAATGCACAGATTGGAACTTGCATCTGTTTCCAATGCACAGATTGGAATCAGATCACTTGCATCACTTGCATTTGTTTCCAATGCACAGATTGGAATCAGATCACTTGCATCTGTTTCTAATGCACAGATTGGAATCAGATCACTTGCACTTGTTTCCAATGCACAGATTGGAATCAGATCATTTGCATCACTTGCATTTGTTTCCAATGCACAGATTGGAATCAGATCACTTGCATCTGTTTCTAATGCACAGATTGGAATCAGATCACTTGCACTTGTTTCTAATGCACAGATTGGAATCAGATCACTTGCACTTGTTTCTAATGCACAGATTGGAATCAGATCACTTGCATTCAGATCACTTGCATCTGTTGCATCTGACAGTCACACATGGCTACTTGCTTATGCATTATTTACATTTGGAAGGGGCGTGTTGTCTATCTGCAGGTTCTCCATATATGGTCAAACTCCCTCATCGCCCTCCCTTCCTCGACTGAGAAGAACGGGCAGGGTCTTTTTCGCTCAGGAGGGGCCGTTCTTCTCTGTCTCAATTGTCTCAATTGCTCAGAAAGACGGACAGGTCCGTCAGCCAATCCCAGTCGTCGCTTGTCTCAATTGTGAGAAAGACACCAAAAAGTCAATGGAAAAGATAGGGCCTTGTCTCAAATGACCACGGGCCAATCGGTGTCTTCCTTTTCAGGTATGGTCCAATCAAATTCGCCCTTTGACCTAAGCCCCGGCTCCAGCTTTATTTTCATCGGGTTGTCGGCGGCCATTACGGAATTCACTGGATTTCTGATTTATCGCTGTGACGAAGAAAAAAAGGCATTTGTTTAGCATTATTGCTGATCTTTGCGAAAAACGAAAGGTAAGTATACACCAAGTGTAGCGTTTCTGTTGATAGCAGATTAACCTTGACGTTATCTCAATTAGCCCCGCTAGCATTCGGCATGTTCAGCATGGAGCACAGCGGTAATAACAGTACAGCTGGTTACTATCTCTAACTATTTTAATTTGTGTAAACACCGACCTAACTATGTGTTTGGGCAATCACCCAGGAAAGTGCGCGCGTGTTAGATTGCGATGTGTGGCACCTATCAACGGTAACGTTAGCGTCGCTATTCATTAGCACCACTTGGCATGTTCAGCTTGTTGCATATCTGTATCATATCATGTCTATTGTATTATCTCTAACTATTTTAATTTGTGTAAACACCTCACCAAGGAAAGTGTACACGTGTTTGATTGGGACGTATGGCACATAGCAACATTTATGTTGACGCTAGTAGTAACGTTAGCATAATTAGCGTTGGTAATCATCAGCACTTGGCATGTTCAGCCTATAGCACGTTCGAAAACTAGAGCTGGTTTACCTCTCTAACTATTTTATTTCATGTTTCACCTTAATTCGTGTATGTGGAGTTAACAGGTCGATACATTTGTGTGAATGTCATGCAGGCTATGGTCTACAGTACAGCCTTGGACAGTAACCTGTCACCAGGTTACACGTTATGATTATTTTTTGGCAATGTAACTGTACTGTATCTCATGGGGGGTTTTCTATTCCCTGTATATTTTATGAATTCCCACGAATGGAAAATCTGCACTGCTAATTCTACTATCATCCAGTATGTACTTTACCACTTGAATCCTAGATGGAAAACCCAAAATTTAGGTGGAGGGGGAAGGAGCTGACCATGCATGCAACGCATGAGGCTCAGTCCATCAGGGGCAAGCCTGACCAGCCTGTGAAGAATGTGAAGACGCCAGAAGAATGTGAGGCAGAGGCCCGGGCCCGTGTCGTCTCAGAGGGTGGTGATCCTGATTACGGGATGCTGGTGCTGAGCCGATATGTGATTCAGTTAGGCATGTACCGGGGTCAGACCTTCAAGTGGCTCCTGGAGAATGATGTGGGCTGGGTTGTGGGGCTGGTGGCTAGCCATCAACAGGAGCGTGAGCGCAGCGTCTCCACATCTCCACTTATGGTCCACAAGGACGCCTTGGCCCGCTACGCAAATGCCTACCCGGCCGTTAAGGAGGAGGTTAGGTTCCGGAGGGCATTTGTGGACTCCAGAGTCCTGGCCTCACAGCCTGGACAGGAGGGCCAAGCCCTTGTTGGGTTTCATAGGTACAGGGGAGAGACGCTGCAGGAACTCTATGAGTCCAAGGATAAAGACCACATTGGGTGAGAACAGTCATTTGAATAACAATGTCATGCTGATATACAAGTTGTATTTTTTTTTGATAATTGATGTATCCCATTTCTAACGAATTATAATTTTTTTTTTTAATCAGTTATGTCAACTGGCTGAGGAAGCAGACGCCCCGGAATCCCGGGGACCCCATGGAAGCCGCCCTTAAATATATCGGGCGCCGCGACCAGGAGGCAGCTGCACCCCCTTCTCCCCTTGCTGGGGTTACGGCAGCTTCAGGGTAAGTATTGGTATCAGTAAAGATGACCCGTTAATTCGTTTAATAAAGTAAAATGGTTATTTTATTCCCAACTGTGTTTGCTTGGTGTTAAAGGCCTCTTGGTGCAGCGGTCTCTGCATTTTTAGGGCAGCGTTCCGTGACCCCAGGTCAACTGCAGGCAACGGTCAGGAAGATCCTTACCAAAAAGCCTGCAGTTCCCAGTAAGCGTTTTCAAACTGGAAAAATGACCTCTTTATGACCGAGACCACGTTTAACACTTTTCTATGTGTCGTAAAGGGCTGCCTGCTTCCAGACCAGCTGTGCGACCAGATCTGCGCCCCGTAGAGCCCTCGGATGCAGAGCTGGTCGCAGTTGCCATTGCCACCGAGACCTGTAAGTTGATTGATACACTACCTGATATTCATTTATAAGTTTTTTTTTTTTATTTTTTATTTTTTTTATCAGATAAACATAATGTTGTATGTAATATAATGTATTTCTGTTGTAATATTCATCAGACAAACGGTCCAGTGGATAAGGTAGGGTTTGGGTGAGAAACTCTATACATTTTTGTGTGACTGCACATTTCCTCTCATGGTGTCTAGCTCCGCCGCCTCACCCCGCTGTAACACCACCTCACCCCAGTATTCTTGATAAGAATGCTTAGTCCAATACTCGCAGATTTCCTGGAATGTTGGTGTCCCCCTAAATATTATGTCTTTGGCTCTTGACTTTTTAAAGGTGTCATTCTCACATTGTGGAGATATTGTGCATGCTATTATACTTTTCTCCCATCCTCTTACGTGGCTGAAATGTTTGTCTTCATTTTTCTTTATAACAACTAACATTACACATTCGATTTGTGTCCACCTTGACGCGCGCACTTTCACACTTTTTTTTTTCCCTTCAGTTTCCTTGCTTTTCTGACATCAACCTGTGCTTTGCTTAACTACTGTAAACTTCCTGAAATTAATATAATGCTTCGTTTAAATCTAATCTCCTCTTCTAATACTTGGCTTGATATATGGATGAATTCTCTGTATGTGTTGTTGTGAAGCCTTGGACACACAGGTCCCTGTAGTCACCCAAACGACTACGGACCCACCCCAGGCCTCCCAGGATCCACCCCAGGCCTCCCAGGATCCACCCCAGGATCCACCCCAGGCCTCCCAGGATCCACCCCAGGCCTCCCAGGATCCACCCCAGGCCTCCCAGGATCCACCGGGAGCCGCTGTCCGGACCGAAGAGCAGGCTGTGCCGCGTCAGTCTTTCCCGCGTCCGCCGCCTGCAAGTCCTGAGGTGAGTCTACCTATAACGTGATGGTTCAGAAAGTAATTAGATATTCACAACTGTAAGCTACTAGTATTTTAGTATTTTACTAAAATAAAACAACTTTTAGTCATTTTCTTGTCCTCTATCTAAAATGCAGCTGCTTCTTCCCGAGAGCTGGCGGGCAGCCCTCAACAAAGAGCAGCAGCAGTGGATCGGCCGTACACTGTTCACCAGGGGTTGCACTGGGAGATCACAACTCACCACAGAGTTGCGTCTGTGGTGGTACCCTCCCCAACCTCGGCTGATCTACAGTCAGCCACCCGCGTCGCCCGACCCCTTCTTTGCGTGTCCGCTGTTTCTCTGGATGCCACTGCGCATGTGGTCATTCAAGCTGACATGCACCCAGCCTGGGTGTAACACCACTCTCACCAAGGCTGGGCTTTACAAGACCATCCGGAGGGTATTGGATGTGAAGGGCTGGTACCTAATGGCCACAGAGTACCTAGAGTGCCCTAGATGTAAGAAGAAGGTGGCGGGCTGGTCCCAGGACGTCTTGGGTCAGCTGGATCCTGCACATCGTGTCCAGTTTCCAGCGATTCTGACCTACAAGTAAATATTTATTGTTTTTTGTTTTCACAGCTGAGAAGTGACAATTCAGTGTATTGTTCTTTGTTGTCTTAAAAAAAAAAAAACAACTCTCCTATCTCTCCAGGCTTTCCTGTGACATTGCGGTGGTAGTGATGCTGAGGGAGCGCTCTTTGGGGAACAGCGCAACTCAGCTCTACAAAAAGCTGTGTGAGAGCCACAGCGAAGCCTGGATGCGACGGTCCATTCAGTACCTCGGCGAGTGCCGGCACTTCATGACCTTTGGAAACGTCCGGCCACAATTTCCACCACTCCCGGAAATGCCAAAGGTCCCCTCGCCGGTCTGGCTGCTGACAGTCTACAGCATGGACGTACTGTCACGGCTGGATGAGTTGAAGGCCAGGGTCACCTCTGTCTTTGGGTCAATCTTAAAGATGGACTCGACAAAGAAGGTAACCGACTTTCATACCGTATTAAGTGTATACGTTGTAAGCATACCAGAATAGTTTGTAGTTGTTTTTTAGTTTGTCATTGCATTTTCAGTAAAGAATACTTCCTCTGCCAAAGTGACCAATACCATGGGACACAATCTCACTCACACAATTGCGCTCTGCTTCTTGGTTTCAGGTGACCAAAAAACTCGCCGGGGCTGCTTCCGACACGGCCGCCTGGGCCACGGATGTGGGCAACGAGTACGGGCAGGTCCTGAACTGCGTGCTCACTGCCGGTGAGGGTGAGGGCCTTCTCCGTATGGCGGCTGGGCTTACGGAGCGGTACCGGCTCGCAGGCGTGCCACCCCCCGAGCTCATGTACGTGGACCGAGACTGTTGCTCCAGCGTCGGTGGATCCAAGACGGCTGCCATGTTCCCCGAGTGGGCCCAGATGGTGGTTCGTCTTGACATCTGGCACCTGATGCGGCGGTTCGCAGCAGGTGTTGTTTCTGAGAGCCACCAGCTGTACGGGGCCTTCATGCGACAGCTGTCCTCCAGCATTTTTGAATGGGATGCAGGGGATGTCCGTCGACTGCTGGAGGCCAAGCGGTCCGAGCTGGAGGGGAGGCGCGGGATGGTCGGTCTCACTGACAGGGAGGTCTACAGCCACCTCAGGAGGAAGGAAATGGCTCTTCACTGCCGTCGCCGCACGCGTGGAGCTGCGGAGACGGAGCTCCTCCTGATGGAGGTGTTGGAGATCTTCAACAGCGAGAAGGGGCACGACACCCTGGGCATCCCGCTGCTGGATCCCGTTCGCATCCGGGCAATCTGGCGAGAGCAGAGGCGTCACCTCAAGTGTATACAGGACCCTCCGAGTGTACGGCTGTACACCCAGACTGGCACCATCACCAAGGGCGGAGTGATTCTGCCAGTCTATCGCTGCGCGCGCGGCTCCACTTCTCTGGAGTCTTTTCACCTCCACCTCAACCGGTTCATTCCAGGTAATGAATTGTAATTATAGGTTTGTAACTAGATTGAGATGTGTACACTTCAGCGTTCTCTCATCACACATTGCGGTACTCTGTGTATAGGGAGCAGTGCCAGTGGAATGCATTTCCAGGCCTTCCTCCTGGACGGGCTGGTGAGGTGGAATGAGAACCGTGCCGCAGCAGCTAAGGAGGGAGAGAAGCAACCTCTGCTCTGCTACAGTGGCCACCTGCAGCACTCCCTCAACCAGCTCAGCCAATGCGTGCATGGATCCGGGCAGGTTGAGGACTTCACAAAGCCTGGCGTATACACAGGTACATCAACCGCATCGTAATGTCAGTGTGGAAAGTGAGGGGTTTGTTCATGTCATTTAGCTTTTTAACCTGAGCATTTCCATCACGTTACAGGGGAACTCATTGGGGTGGAGTACCTTTATGCCCAGACCAACAAAGTGCTGCAGGCCGTCAGCTTAGACCCCGACACTCCAGATGAGGCTGATGCTGTCGAGGGACCCCTGGAGGATGAGGGCTTTGATGAGGAGACGGAGGATGATGATGATGATGACCCGACCGTTCACCTCCCCGATCCTCCTCTTCCGGCCTCGTCCTCAACCCCAACAGCAGCAGCAGCAGCCCGGTCAGCTGACGCACCCGGGTCTTTGTCATCCGGTCCAGCCACCCCCACCGACGACAACTGTCCTGAGGCCCGTGGCCATCAGAATTCCCCTCCTCCCTCCTCACCAGGCTCTGATGTAAGGTTTGATTATAACTTGACAGAATCATTTCATTTATGTCACACATCCAACTTTACTATGTATGACATGATCAACTAAATGTTTCCTAAATAGTTGGATTTATTTGTATCATTCAGGAGGAGTGCCAAGGCCCGGATGGCCAGCCGGGATACCAGCACGTCTGCAGGCTGGCAAAGGCTTTGGTAGAGCTGAGGGGTCTTCAGGGGCTGTCGGATCGAAGGGTAGACATTCTGATAGGGCTGTGGCGTGCACTACCAGAGCATGACAAGGAGAGAGTGGTCTACCCTTCCCGGCACCAGGACAGGCTCGAGCAGGGGCGGTTCAAGGCAATGAAGGGGAAGTCCTTAACTGGAAGAGCTGGAAAGGACAGCCTCGAACGGTATGCGGCTGAATTAGCCTAGAATAATTAGTTAAAAGGTTTCCGTTCCATTGCCAACACTAACATGTATTTTTTGTTCATTTCTTTGTCTTTCAGTTGCTTTCTGGGACTGAACTCGGGTCCTGCAAATTGGCCGTCCGCAAGTCGCCTGGTGGAGGCCATATGCAGCCAGCTCTGTCGTCTCCACCCATATGGCACGCAGTCCGGCGGCACCAAGAGGAGCAGGTGGGCGCTCATCTTGGCGGACTACGTGTCAATCAGAGAGGCGGTGCTGGACAGTCCGAGGTTGATGGCCCAGACCAACATCCAGCTGTACGAGCAAAGCCAAAGGACCATCTCACAATGGTAAGATAATGATGAACATGAAACATATAATCATTATGCTATGAAGTATCAACATTGTGATAATTAATTAGCCAAAATGCGACTAGATCTCATTTCCTCTTTCTGTCTGTCAGGTACAATCGACGACAGAAGGAGAGGGAGAAGACCATCCTGGAGCAGGGTGTGGTGTTCGGCCGTTTGCCGTGCGTTGCCGCCGAGCCTCTCTCTGCACCCAGGCCATCAGTCATCTCCAGGCCACCTCCAGAACTCCGGCCCTTTGTTTTTACACAGCCAAAGGACCTTTCACGCCAGGCCACCCAACGAGGAAGGCCCGCCCAGGTGCCTTCTCTTCCAGCCCCGCAGCTACTTACCGCCCCTCCCCAGCAGCAGCCCTGCTTTCTCCCAGGCTCCTCCCAGGACCCTCCACACCTTACATCGGTAACACCCCCACCACCCCTTATCTTGCCACGGTCAACAGCTTTCCGGAGGAGGAAAAAAGCTGAGGCGGAAGCCGCGGCCGGGGTGTCAGGGTGTCCTGGGAAAAAGAGAAAGCAGGGGGACTACAAATGTAGTAAGTGCGGACAACCGAAGAGGAAAGAGACTGGTCACAGCCAATACGGGTCCGTATCTTTCTGCTCTGCCACTGGGGGGAAGACTGTTGAACAGTGGCTGGCAGAGATGAGAGACACTCACGGGCGAGGTGATAAAGGACACTGAGCCACTCGTTGGGTGGTTGTGGACGTTTCTTTTTGTAAATAGTTCGGTTCACATTGTTCTCTTCTACCACGACCGAGACCTTGAAGCGGTGTAGAGGCTTGCGTGTGTCGATGACCCTCAGACTCAGTCAAACCAGTCTGAGGTGAGATACCAGACTAACGTCGGTCATTTCTCCTGTGTGTGTGTGGTCTTTCTCTCCACACTATGAATCATCATCTTAAAACAGCACATATTTGGACACTGCTGGACTGTGTTTTAAGGGTGACATTTGTAATTCACCTTATTTCCATCCAATGTGTGAACAGAACCGTGTGTAAAGGACTACTGAGTAGAAGACTCATGACATACAACAGGACTGTTTGATTGATATACTTTATTGTAAATGACTCGGTTTTATTGATTTGTCAAAGTTCCTTACAGAGAAAAACATGGCAAACTAACAGAATGCTTTCTTCTTTTTTTAAGTCCTCCTTTTCAATTTGATCTGAGAGCACCCAAAGGTTAATCACCTATACCATAGCTTTAGCCAAACTGTCCTGTGGAAATGCTGGTATCCCCCATATGGGCCTTGGCACTCCTCCTGAAGGGGAAACAAGTAAAAGATTTTTTAAGAAACACTTGAATTACAGTATGTTAACAAAGTAGTTCATACCTGACCCTGTGACTAAATCATTTTAAATCTAGACCTGTTATAGCAGGTAGGCCTGTTTGCTTTGTTGTGAGCGAATATTAAAACAGTACCATTCAATGTCATCAATAATCACAGTACACGCATTGTTTTCTGATGTTCAGTATTGCCCTCCAGAACTGGAAGAGTGAACTTGTGGGAAATTAATTGATTGATTAATACTTATTACTTGATTATTCTGTTAGAAGTTCTTTACTGTGTGCCTAATATATTGTGTATACACATTGACCTGTCTTCTATGGTCAACATTTCTGATCCAGCTGATATGTGAGCCTCACAGGGCAACCCACATTTTACGATTTCCTGTCTCCTGGATCTTTGTGCAACCACGCATTTCCTAGGCTATCACGGTGGCAACCATTCATTGTATTTGCATACAGCAAGGACTAGAGGCCTCATCTGCACAGTTGGGAAGAAATCTATTATGGCAATGTAAACTCTCTTTCTGTATTTGTTGTGACACGTTTCCCTTGTATACAAATAAACCTGAAATTAACTTATTCAAACAACTGAAGTGTTTTACTTGTTCAATTGCATCTTGTAGAATTTGGCAAGGTTCTTAAAAGTACATTGAATAAAGTATGTTGTAATTCATCACTTATGTTATTCTGATCAAACTAATAAACTACATAATTTTATAACATAGCAAAGTGTTCTAGTCTCTCCTGATGAGCATTTTAGTCAGCTTATTATCAAGCATCTGTTTCCAGTGCACAGATTGGAACAGATCACTTGCACAGATTGGAACAGATCACTTGCATCACTTGCACAGATTGGAACAGATCACTTGCATCACTTGCACAGATTGGAACAGATCACTTGCATCACTTGCATCTGTTTCCAATGCACAGATTGGAACTTGCATCTGTTTCCAATGCACAGATTGGAATCAGATCACTTGCATCACTTGCATCTGTTTCCAATGCACAGATTGGAATCAGATCACTTGCATCACTTGCATCTGTTTCCAATGCACAGATTGGAACTTGCATCTGTTTCCAATGCACAGATTGGAATCAGATCACTTGCATCACTTGCATTTGTTTCCAATGCACAGATTGGAATCAGATCACTTGCATCTGTTTCTAATGCACAGATTGGAATCAGATCACTTGCACTTGTTTCCAATGCACAGATTGGAATCAGATCATTTGCATCACTTGCATTTGTTTCCAATGCACAGATTGGAATCAGATCACTTGCATCTGTTTCTAATGCACAGATTGGAATCAGATCACTTGCACTTGTTTCTAATGCACAGATTGGAATCAGATCACTTGCACTTGTTTCTAATGCACAGATTGGAATCAGATCACTTGCATTCAGATCACTTGCATCTGTTGCATCTGACAGTCACACATGGCTACTTGCTTATGCATTATTTACATTTGGAAGGGGCGTGTTGTCTATCTGCAGGTTCTCCATATATGGTCAAACTCCCTCATCGCCCTCCCTTCCTCGACTGAGAAGAACGGGCAGGGTCTTTTTCGCTCAGGAGGGGCCGTTCTTCTCTGTCTCAATTGTCTCAATTGCTCAGAAAGACGGACAGGTCCGTCAGCCAATCCCAGTCGTCGCTTGTCTCAATTGTGAGAAAGACACCAAAAAGTCAATGGAAAAGATAGGGCCTTGTCTCAAATGACCACGGGCCAATCGGTGTCTTCCTTTTCAGGTATGGTCCAATCAAATTCGCCCTTTGACCTAAGCCCCGGCTCCAGCTTTATTTTCATCGGGTTGTCGGCGGCCATTACGGAATTCACTGGATTTCTGATTTATCGCTGTGACGAAGAAAAAAAGGCATTTGTTTAGCATTATTGCTGATCTTTGCGAAAAACGAAAGGTAAGTATACACCAAGTGTAGCGTTTCTGTTGATAGCAGATTAACCTTGACGTTATCTCAATTAGCCCCGCTAGCATTCGGCATGTTCAGCATGGAGCACAGCGGTAATAACAGTACAGCTGGTTACTATCTCTAACTATTTTAATTTGTGTAAACACCGACCTAACTATGTGTTTGGGCAATCACCCAGGAAAGTGCGCGCGTGTTAGATTGCGATGTGTGGCACCTATCAACGGTAACGTTAGCGTCGCTATTCATTAGCACCACTTGGCATGTTCAGCTTGTTGCATATCTGTATCATATCATGTCTATTGTATTATCTCTAACTATTTTAATTTGTGTAAACACCTCACCAAGGAAAGTGTACACGTGTTTGATTGGGACGTATGGCACATAGCAACATTTATGTTGACGCTAGTAGTAACGTTAGCATAATTAGCGTTGGTAATCATCAGCACTTGGCATGTTCAGCCTATAGCACGTTCGAAAACTAGAGCTGGTTTACCTCTCTAACTATTTTATTTCATGTTTCACCTTAATTCGTGTATGTGGAGTTAACAGGTCGATACATTTGTGTGAATGTCATGCAGGCTATGGTCTACAGTACAGCCTTGGACAGTAACCTGTCACCAGGTTACACGTTATGATTATTTTTTGGCAATGTAACTGTACTGTATCTCATGGGGGGTTTTCTATTCCCTGTATATTTTATGAATTCCCACGAATGGAAAATCTGCACTGCTAATTCTACTATCATCCAGTATGTACTTTACCACTTGAATCCTAGATGGAAAACCCAAAATTTAGGTGGAGGGGGAAGGAGCTGACCATGCATGCAACGCATGAGGCTCAGTCCATCAGGGGCAAGCCTGACCAGCCTGTGAAGAATGTGAAGACGCCAGAAGAATGTGAGGCAGAGGCCCGGGCCCGTGTCGTCTCAGAGGGTGGTGATCCTGATTACGGGATGCTGGTGCTGAGCCGATATGTGATTCAGTTAGGCATGTACCGGGGTCAGACCTTCAAGTGGCTCCTGGAGAATGATGTGGGCTGGGTTGTGGGGCTGGTGGCTAGCCATCAACAGGAGCGTGAGCGCAGCGTCTCCACATCTCCACTTATGGTCCACAAGGACGCCTTGGCCCGCTACGCAAATGCCTACCCGGCCGTTAAGGAGGAGGTTAGGTTCCGGAGGGCATTTGTGGACTCCAGAGTCCTGGCCTCACAGCCTGGACAGGAGGGCCAAGCCCTTGTTGGGTTTCATAGGTACAGGGGAGAGACGCTGCAGGAACTCTATGAGTCCAAGGATAAAGACCACATTGGGTGAGAACAGTCATTTGAATAACAATGTCATGCTGATATACAAGTTGTATTTTTTTTTGATAATTGATGTATCCCATTTCTAACGAATTATAATTTTTTTTTTTAATCAGTTATGTCAACTGGCTGAGGAAGCAGACGCCCCGGAATCCCGGGGACCCCATGGAAGCCGCCCTTAAATATATCGGGCGCCGCGACCAGGAGGCAGCTGCACCCCCTTCTCCCCTTGCTGGGGTTACGGCAGCTTCAGGGTAAGTATTGGTATCAGTAAAGATGACCCGTTAATTCGTTTAATAAAGTAAAATGGTTATTTTATTCCCAACTGTGTTTGCTTGGTGTTAAAGGCCTCTTGGTGCAGCGGTCTCTGCATTTTTAGGGCAGCGTTCCGTGACCCCAGGTCAACTGCAGGCAACGGTCAGGAAGATCCTTACCAAAAAGCCTGCAGTTCCCAGTAAGCGTTTTCAAACTGGAAAAATGACCTCTTTATGACCGAGACCACGTTTAACACTTTTCTATGTGTCGTAAAGGGCTGCCTGCTTCCAGACCAGCTGTGCGACCAGATCTGCGCCCCGTAGAGCCCTCGGATGCAGAGCTGGTCGCAGTTGCCATTGCCACCGAGACCTGTAAGTTGATTGATACACTACCTGATATTCATTTATAAGTTTTTTTTTTTTATTTTTTATTTTTTTTATCAGATAAACATAATGTTGTATGTAATATAATGTATTTCTGTTGTAATATTCATCAGACAAACGGTCCAGTGGATAAGGTAGGGTTTGGGTGAGAAACTCTATACATTTTTGTGTGACTGCACATTTCCTCTCATGGTGTCTAGCTCCGCCGCCTCACCCCGCTGTAACACCACCTCACCCCAGTATTCTTGATAAGAATGCTTAGTCCAATACTCGCAGATTTCCTGGAATGTTGGTGTCCCCCTAAATATTATGTCTTTGGCTCTTGACTTTTTAAAGGTGTCATTCTCACATTGTGGAGATATTGTGCATGCTATTATACTTTTCTCCCATCCTCTTACGTGGCTGAAATGTTTGTCTTCATTTTTCTTTATAACAACTAACATTACACATTCGATTTGTGTCCACCTTGACGCGCGCACTTTCACACTTTTTTTTTTCCCTTCAGTTTCCTTGCTTTTCTGACATCAACCTGTGCTTTGCTTAACTACTGTAAACTTCCTGAAATTAATATAATGCTTCGTTTAAATCTAATCTCCTCTTCTAATACTTGGCTTGATATATGGATGAATTCTCTGTATGTGTTGTTGTGAAGCCTTGGACACACAGGTCCCTGTAGTCACCCAAACGACTACGGACCCACCCCAGGCCTCCCAGGATCCACCCCAGGCCTCCCAGGATCCACCCCAGGATCCACCCCAGGCCTCCCAGGATCCACCCCAGGCCTCCCAGGATCCACCCCAGGCCTCCCAGGATCCACCGGGAGCCGCTGTCCGGACCGAAGAGCAGGCTGTGCCGCGTCAGTCTTTCCCGCGTCCGCCGCCTGCAAGTCCTGAGGTGAGTCTACCTATAACGTGATGGTTCAGAAAGTAATTAGATATTCACAACTGTAAGCTACTAGTATTTTAGTATTTTACTAAAATAAAACAACTTTTAGTCATTTTCTTGTCCTCTATCTAAAATGCAGCTGCTTCTTCCCGAGAGCTGGCGGGCAGCCCTCAACAAAGAGCAGCAGCAGTGGATCGGCCGTACACTGTTCACCAGGGGTTGCACTGGGAGATCACAACTCACCACAGAGTTGCGTCTGTGGTGGTACCCTCCCCAACCTCGGCTGATCTACAGTCAGCCACCCGCGTCGCCCGACCCCTTCTTTGCGTGTCCGCTGTTTCTCTGGATGCCACTGCGCATGTGGTCATTCAAGCTGACATGCACCCAGCCTGGGTGTAACACCACTCTCACCAAGGCTGGGCTTTACAAGACCATCCGGAGGGTATTGGATGTGAAGGGCTGGTACCTAATGGCCACAGAGTACCTAGAGTGCCCTAGATGTAAGAAGAAGGTGGCGGGCTGGTCCCAGGACGTCTTGGGTCAGCTGGATCCTGCACATCGTGTCCAGTTTCCAGCGATTCTGACCTACAAGTAAATATTTATTGTTTTTTGTTTTCACAGCTGAGAAGTGACAATTCAGTGTATTGTTCTTTGTTGTCTTAAAAAAAAAAAAACAACTCTCCTATCTCTCCAGGCTTTCCTGTGACATTGCGGTGGTAGTGATGCTGAGGGAGCGCTCTTTGGGGAACAGCGCAACTCAGCTCTACAAAAAGCTGTGTGAGAGCCACAGCGAAGCCTGGATGCGACGGTCCATTCAGTACCTCGGCGAGTGCCGGCACTTCATGACCTTTGGAAACGTCCGGCCACAATTTCCACCACTCCCGGAAATGCCAAAGGTCCCCTCGCCGGTCTGGCTGCTGACAGTCTACAGCATGGACGTACTGTCACGGCTGGATGAGTTGAAGGCCAGGGTCACCTCTGTCTTTGGGTCAATCTTAAAGATGGACTCGACAAAGAAGGTAACCGACTTTCATACCGTATTAAGTGTATACGTTGTAAGCATACCAGAATAGTTTGTAGTTGTTTTTTAGTTTGTCATTGCATTTTCAGTAAAGAATACTTCCTCTGCCAAAGTGACCAATACCATGGGACACAATCTCACTCACACAATTGCGCTCTGCTTCTTGGTTTCAGGTGACCAAAAAACTCGCCGGGGCTGCTTCCGACACGGCCGCCTGGGCCACGGATGTGGGCAACGAGTACGGGCAGGTCCTGAACTGCGTGCTCACTGCCGGTGAGGGTGAGGGCCTTCTCCGTATGGCGGCTGGGCTTACGGAGCGGTACCGGCTCGCAGGCGTGCCACCCCCCGAGCTCATGTACGTGGACCGAGACTGTTGCTCCAGCGTCGGTGGATCCAAGACGGCTGCCATGTTCCCCGAGTGGGCCCAGATGGTGGTTCGTCTTGACATCTGGCACCTGATGCGGCGGTTCGCAGCAGGTGTTGTTTCTGAGAGCCACCAGCTGTACGGGGCCTTCATGCGACAGCTGTCCTCCAGCATTTTTGAATGGGATGCAGGGGATGTCCGTCGACTGCTGGAGGCCAAGCGGTCCGAGCTGGAGGGGAGGCGCGGGATGGTCGGTCTCACTGACAGGGAGGTCTACAGCCACCTCAGGAGGAAGGAAATGGCTCTTCACTGCCGTCGCCGCACGCGTGGAGCTGCGGAGACGGAGCTCCTCCTGATGGAGGTGTTGGAGATCTTCAACAGCGAGAAGGGGCACGACACCCTGGGCATCCCGCTGCTGGATCCCGTTCGCATCCGGGCAATCTGGCGAGAGCAGAGGCGTCACCTCAAGTGTATACAGGACCCTCCGAGTGTACGGCTGTACACCCAGACTGGCACCATCACCAAGGGCGGAGTGATTCTGCCAGTCTATCGCTGCGCGCGCGGCTCCACTTCTCTGGAGTCTTTTCACCTCCACCTCAACCGGTTCATTCCAGGTAATGAATTGTAATTATAGGTTTGTAACTAGATTGAGATGTGTACACTTCAGCGTTCTCTCATCACACATTGCGGTACTCTGTGTATAGGGAGCAGTGCCAGTGGAATGCATTTCCAGGCCTTCCTCCTGGACGGGCTGGTGAGGTGGAATGAGAACCGTGCCGCAGCAGCTAAGGAGGGAGAGAAGCAACCTCTGCTCTGCTACAGTGGCCACCTGCAGCACTCCCTCAACCAGCTCAGCCAATGCGTGCATGGATCCGGGCAGGTTGAGGACTTCACAAAGCCTGGCGTATACACAGGTACATCAACCGCATCGTAATGTCAGTGTGGAAAGTGAGGGGTTTGTTCATGTCATTTAGCTTTTTAACCTGAGCATTTCCATCACGTTACAGGGGAACTCATTGGGGTGGAGTACCTTTATGCCCAGACCAACAAAGTGCTGCAGGCCGTCAGCTTAGACCCCGACACTCCAGATGAGGCTGATGCTGTCGAGGGACCCCTGGAGGATGAGGGCTTTGATGAGGAGACGGAGGATGATGATGATGATGACCCGACCGTTCACCTCCCCGATCCTCCTCTTCCGGCCTCGTCCTCAACCCCAACAGCAGCAGCAGCAGCCCGGTCAGCTGAGGTGATATATTTTCCCTTCAGATTTAGTCAGAGAACATGACTGGAACAGAACAATACATCCACACAGAGCAAACTTGAACTAATATAAACTTCTTCTTACGATTAATTGTCACACTTTTATCTTGTAGTGACCGGTGATGTTGTAAACACCTAAAGAGTAAGCATACATGTAAGTGACTACATTTGGTGTGATAGAACTTCAAGACCCTAGGCATAGTTGTCTATAGTAACATTAAAGCAAATAAGAAGAACCTGTCAAAGTCTAGAACTCTTGATTCGTTTGATTCCATAATAACCCAATGGAAAAACTGCTAAGCAAGTGCATATTGATTATCTGGAGGGCTGGCTACACGAATAAACAAGGCATGCAAAGGGGCGAATTGGATCGCTGGGTCCTACCACCTTGGTGAAAACTTGTTGGGACCCGAGGGGTATATATGCCTCTTGCAAAAGCTTCAGCAGGTAACACTGGGGAACAGGCTTTGACCCCATAGGTGATATCTTTTCCCTTCAGATTTAATCACAGAACATCACTGGAAAAGAACAATACATCCACACTGAGCAAACTTGAACTAATATAAACTTCTTCTTACGATTAATTTTCACACTTTTATCATGTAGTGACCAGTGGTGTTGTAAATACCTAAAGAGTTACATATGCCAAGTAAGCATACATGTAAGTGACTACATGTGGTGTGATAGAACTTCAAGACCCTAGGCATAGTTGTCTATAGTAACATGAAAGCAAATAAGAAGAACCTGTCAAAGTCTAGAACTCTTGATTAGTTTGATTCCATAATAACCCAATGGAAAAACTGCTAAGCAAGTGCATATTGATTATCTGGAAGGCAGGCTTCACGAATAAACAAGGTATGCAAAGGGGCAAAATGGATCGCTGGGTCCTACCACCTTGGTGAAAACTTGCTGGGACCCGAGGGGTATATATGCCTCTTGCAAAAGCTTCAGCAGATACCATTGGGGAAATGGCTTTGACCCCATAGGTGATATCTTTTCCCTTCAGATTTAGTCACAGAACATCACTGGAACAGAACAATACATCCACACAGAGCAAACTTGAACTAATATAAACTTCTTCCTACGATTAATTTTCACACTTTTATCATGTAGTGACCAGTGGTGTTGTAAATACCTAAAGAGTTACATATGCCAAGTAAGCATACATGTAAGTGACTACATGTGGTGTGATAGAACTTCAAGACCCTAGGCATAGTTGTCTATAGTAACATGAAAGCAAATAAGAAGAACCTGTCAAAGTCTAGAATTCTTGATTAGCTTGATTCCATAATAACCCAATGGAAGAAATGCTAAGCAAGTGCATATTGATTATCTGGAGGGCTGGCTACACGAATAAACAAGGTAAGCAAAGGGGCGAAATGGATCGCTGGGCCTTACCACCTTGGTGAAAACTTGCTGGGACCCGAGGGTTATATATGCCTCTTGCAAAAGCTTCAGCAGATACCATTGGGGAACAGGCATTGACCCCATAGGTGATATATTTTAACTTCAGATTTAGTCAGAGAACATGACTGGAACAGAACAATACATCCACACAAAGCAAACTTGAACTAATATAAACTTCTTCTTACGATTAATTTTCACACTTTTATCATGTAGTGACCGGTGACAGGGCTGGACTGGGACAGAAAATCGGCCCTGGCATTTTGGCCCAGACTGGCCCACTACATATGACCATAAACACCACCCATCTTTGCACGCCCTTAAATATGTTTTTGTTCAACTCCTTTTCATTAAAACCACTAATGCCATGTAATGAGTGAGTAGGAACGAGTTAACAGATTAAATAAGTACAAAATTGTAATTTATTAATACAATTGAACTATACTCCACAGTGATGCATCCAAAAAACAAGCTATAAGCTGCATTGGCATAGCAATACCAATGTTTCCCACAGGATCTTGGTAAAACTGTGGTGGGCGGACCTCTGTCCCTCTAGGGGGGTTTGGGGGCATGCCCCCCCTAAGAAAAATTTGTGCATTTTAATGTTAAATTCATTAATCTGGTGCAGTTTGAGAGTTCAAAATTAAAAGGCTCCAACCCATATTAAGTGTGCAAATTAAACAAAGAAAAAATCATACCTCTTTTAGTAACAGTGTCTGTCTATATTACACTACTACATAATAATAGTTATAATATTAAACCAATGACAGTAATAGCCATATATTGCAAAACAAATGC